>NC_089761.1:36896772-36921772 GCF_040412425.1 Macrobrachium rosenbergii | reverse complement strand
AAGCCAAATTACGATCTGGTAGAAAATCGTGTTTATTGGATATATCACTACAGCAGTTCAGCCAACATTTGACATAGCGGTACATTCTAATTTTTTTTACCATTTAGCATATTCATACTTTTTCCTAATTCAGCACTAATATGAAAGAATAATATATTTTAATGTTTATTTATATAATTTTATAGACTTAAGATAATTCTGAGTTCTGGCTGATGGTACAAATGGTGTTCTGTGTAAATTCTGCTTGGAGATTAAAATTGTTTTTGCTAAAAAACTATTGCATTTATTGATTAACCCATGTTTTCCTGAGTGTTTAAAATTTAATGTTATATCTAACGATAATTAGATATTAAGATAAAGGCTTTCCATCTTTGATAGAAGGAATAATTACGTATAAAACTGAATGAACGTCCTTTTCAAAAGTACCATATACGTCACTGCAAGAATTAGCTCTTTCTTGGCGAGTGATTTTTATCGATAGGAATTTTGTCACTAATAGCTTTCATTTAAAATACTACAGTGTTTATGTTTCATTCTGTTCTTAACTTTCATTTAAAATACAATAGCTATCATATTCAATTTCATTAATAATAAATTCAAGATACAATACCATTCGTATTTTATTGTATCCGTATTCTTATTAACTTTAATTTAAATTACAAAAACTTTCATATTTAATTTTATTCGCATAAACTTTCATATTTCATTTTATTATTAACTTTAATTTAAAATTCAATAGTTTCATATTCCATTTCATTCTTATACCTATCGTGCATGTCCCTAAACTAAGAGTTATATGCCTTGCTAGAACTGAATCGTTGTTACCTTGCTCCATAACTACCCAAATACTGGCGCAGGTTACTTTGCAACAACCTGCAAAATAACATGTCAGGAAATATAAAAGTTAACGAAGGACGATAGCAACACCGGTGATTGGGTCATTAAACATTTAAGAGCTCAAACCGAGAAAAAAAAAAAAACAACTTTATTTTCAGGCAAGAACAGAGGTCTTGGAAACGTCATTGTTTGACAGTTTAGCCCAGTGGTTCCCAACACGGGGTTAAGCCCCATAGGGGGGCCAATTTGATTTTTTCAGGGGGGGGATTTTCGGAATGTTTAAACCTAAGGTTAATATTTAGTTTTTGAAACTTTTTGAATAATAATTATATATCACCACAGGGGGCATCAGTTTTTTAGAGGTGATTAGGTGGGTCATGGCCAAATAAAAGGTTGGAAACCACTGGTTTTTAGCCTTACAGTCGGAAAGCAGGTCAAACTCTATGTAGCAGTAAAGATGGCCTAAGGCCCTAGGCAATACATGCAGGAGATACAAAAATGCTGTCCTTATATTGTAGAATTATTTCCCTTCCATAAACAGAATTACTATCGATTACCTATCCACTAAATTGCACGATTCACTTAGCTAAGATAAAAAAAGCTTTACCTTCAGCAGTCGCAAAACCGTCAGATGTAACCTTTAGGTAAGCACCTTTCGTAGCTAATAGTCAACCAACTGCTAGGATGTGGTTATTGCATGAGTAGCAAATGCTTTCGTGTTGTGATATTAGCAATGCGTACGCAATCCACGAAAAGCCCTTGGTACATAGTGAATTATTTTATACATTTTCAGGGCTTACGTGTTTGCATTTTCGTTCTATCACGACACTGGTTCGCGAACAAATGAATTTCTGATGAAAGCTTTAAACAAACAATTTAGAAGTTTATTTTAATACCTCGTAAAAGACGTATAAAACATTGTTTTCAGGTTTTTACTTCTACTTTGAACTAATTGCTTTAACAGTTTAAAACTTATTCTTTTAGGTTTAGAGAAAGCAGAGCTCGAGAGCGCTTAATTTCTAAATACGTAATTAAAATCTTGAAGACTTCTTAAGTCTTAAGCGAAGCATTCACCCAGCAACGACTGTTTTTAAGGGGTTACACGGAAGCCAGTCGGCAACATAAAAGCCTTTAGATTTAGTATTCGTGAAGAAATGACTTACCACACATCATTTAGTACACTATGATAAATACAAACGCAATATCACAAAACCATACACGTAAATTTATTTTACTTATTGTACTCTCAGAATATCCTGACTAATTTAAAATTTAGGATATTTTATTACAATATTTAAGGATAATTCAAAAACTGAAAACCTTTCTGTAACTTTATAAGGTAAAAGTTGGGCAACATTTCTCAGAAAGATGCAACATTATTACAGGTTTCTTAGCAACTTTTAACAGCCGTAAGGGAACAGTAATAAAATAAAACCAACAACTTTCGAATACTGGCTTACGACATCTCCAGCTTATACAAACCTATCACAAAAAAGTTGGCAAGTTACACAATTCAGTTAAGCAACAGTTTACAACTTATTAAAAATGATTATGGCACTCTCATGTAATAATAGTCATGGACTTACCAAGTCAAGGATACAACAATATTTCTTACAAAACTTGATTGTAAATTCAAAACAAAGTGCTTGAAAGCTTAAAAGGAAACTTCCCTCAAAGTAGGAGTCAAGCTAGTGTAGAAAAAAGCAAATTCAGAACAAAGTTTTTGAAAGCTTATAAAGAAACTTCCTTCTTAGTAGGAGCCAAGCTAGTGTAGAAAAAAATACAATTTCACCACATACTGAGGATGGTAGGGGTGCTTCCATACCAAGTTAACAAATCACAATTTCCCAGAAAATCAAAACTCATCCCCTACGGACTCGAAGACGACAGTGCTCTCAGTGTCACCTACATCAAAGCCTTGCTGTGGAGACTCCAGTACAGGAAATTCCGACCCGTATCCGAACGTAGTGGTGTAGACGAGTGGCACTGGTTTGGGATTAGCAAGCACGGAAACCCATCTTCCGGCCAGGCCAAGCCAGACGCCTTGCACCAGTCCGGCCATTAGCACCAGAAGAACGAATCTGATGGCAGTATTCATGATTAACTTTCCTATGAAGTTTTAAGATGATGATCCTTTTTATATGACAAAATTCTCGTCAAATCGATGCACCTCAGGGATGAAATTATTTTGACACAATCTTCCTGATGATGTATATCTTCCAGTAGAGTAAAATTATCCCTTAAAAGAGTTTTCCTCTCAAACTGCTTATTTGCACCGATCTGTATTTTCTTCAGAAAGTTTCTGCCCTTTCAGAATGCTGATTGGTATCGGATTCGTGCCTTGTGCTGCAATATCAGATTCTAAAGGTATGTCCTATTGCAATTAGCAAATGAAATCCGTTTCCAAGGATAAAATAGTCACTGCAAACAGGTTCTTCTCGTCCGCTCTTCAAAATCCAGAATACTCAACAGTCAAACAGGAAGCGAGTACCGTCCACTTTAGTCGTTTCAGGGTATATGAACTAAGCCGGATTTTTCCACCGTAGAGTATACTAGACTGTAGCGTTGAGCCACTGTAGAGGTAATTATATAGCTAGCTCGTTTTATAGATTGTTAAGGAAAAGGAAGAAAATAGGCCAGTTTTGGATTGTTTAGTGTTTGTGTGATGCATATGATTAAGTTTGATTCAAGTGAGTTTCATTTTTATCACGTAAA
Source organism: Macrobrachium rosenbergii (assembly GCF_040412425.1). Classification (NCBI taxonomy): domain Eukaryota; kingdom Metazoa; phylum Arthropoda; class Malacostraca; order Decapoda; family Palaemonidae; genus Macrobrachium; species Macrobrachium rosenbergii. Next base: position 36,918,220 of record NC_089761.1, on the reverse strand, counting down.
AGATCAGCGCAAAAAAATCTTCAAAAATGTTTATCAACCATATACTATTAGATTCTATTTGGATTAAGTTAATTAAATAAGAACTACCCAAATTTTTCTCTACCTTCACACTGTACTTTTATATTTCTGACGCCATTAGAACTAGCTGATTGACTGATGCATACAAATAAGAGTCATTGTAAAGGCTATGGCTATGAAATAAAGTCGGGTGGGTGAACGGTAAAGTTTAACTTTAAAACTAAGCAAGGGTCCTACCTAGTTTATCATAGTTTAAACATTCATATATATATATATATATATATATATATATATATATATATATATATATATATATATATATATATATATATATATATATACATATACACACACACACACACACACATATATACATATATATATATATATATATATATATATATATATATATATATATATATATATAAATATCAAAACAATAATAATAATAATAATAATAATAATAATAATAATAATAATAATAATAATAATAATAATAAATTGTAATCTTAATCGTAATTTAATTGTAAATTGTAATTGTAATATTTAATTATATATATATGTATATATATATATATATATTATATATATATATATATATATATATATATATATATATATATATATATATATATATATAAATTTTTATGTATAAATATTAGTAAAACTTATTAATTCCTGCAGTTCAATGTAAATAATTAAAGACTAATTCATTACTCGGGTTTAATAACAAAGCATACCCGTTCTCCTCTCATCGAAAACAGACTTCACTTACCTAGAGATACAGCATTGTATTCGTGATCTTGGTATTTAAAAGCCTACTTTATTCAAGAGGATATTTATTTTTCATGTTAACTGAGCTTAACTGGATTCATGAGTCTGTGCGCGCTTGCTGGAGAGAGAGAGAGAGAGAGAGAGAGAGAGAGAGAGAGAGTTTGAGAGAGAGAGAGAGAGAGAGAGAGAGAGAGCGAAAGAGAGAGAGAGAGAGCGTTTGCTGGAAAGAGAGAGAGAGAGAGAGAGAGAGAGAGAGAGAGAGAGAGCGTTTGCTGGAAAGAGAAAGAGAGAGAGAGTTTGCTGAGAGAGAGAGAGAGAGAGAGAGAGAGAGAGAGAGAGAGAGAGAGAGCGTTTGCTGGAAAGAGAAAGAGAGAGAGTTTACTGGAGAGAGAGAGAGAGAGAGAGAGAGAGAGAGAGTTTGCTGAGAGAGAGAGAGAGAGAGAGCTGGAGAGAGAGAGAGAGAGAGCGTTTGCTGGAGAGAGAGAGAGAGAGAGCGTTTGCTGGAGAGAAAGAGAGAGAGAGCGTTTGCTGGAGAGAGAGAGAGAGAGAGAGAGAGAGAGAGAGAGAGAGAGAGAGAGAGAGAGAGAGAGAGCGTTTGCTGGAGAGAGAGAGAGAGAGAGAGAGAGAGAGAGAGAGAGAGAGAGAGAGAGAGAGAGAGAGAGAGAGAGAGAGAGAGAGAGAGAATAATTTTTTCATCGTGATTTTGTTGAAGATTATCTACTGTAAGACTTTTATAGATTTTAAATGCCGTATAATTCACGTAGGCTCAAAGCTTACCTGAATGTATCCAAGTGCTTGCCTAATTATCAATTTCACGAAGTACTTCTGTAATTAACGTGTAATGAGCCTTGATGATTTGTAGTTAGCAATGAAACCAGCAAGGCACTATCCTAAAATAAAACCTCAAAATAAGTTAATGCCTTTTAATCTTATCGAAAACCACGTGAAATTCACATTTGAGTATTAGGAATTAAGATCAACCTTCTGTTAGTAGCCAGTAATAGACCTTCCAAGTAACCCTCTAATGTTAATCGACATTCCTTGGGCAATACTCTGATGAAATACAGGTTCCAAATATGTTGATACGAGGTGTTTCGTGTTCAGCATATCTCCAAATTACTTCAATAATGTTAACACTTAAGAACCCAATTTAATTTTATGGCAATGGGTTCAAATTCAGTTTAAGATAATCCACGCAATTCACGCGCGATCTTTCATAATAAAATTGTCTGAATGATTTAACTGATAGCATGCGAACTAGGGAAGACATTAACTTCAACCAGAGGCAGTTTTTTTTCTAAGAAATATAAACCTTACCTCCCTAGCAAGTCACTGATACTTAATATATATTGCATTTAACTGCTGCTCTAAGCAGACAACTTGAAGAAAAAGAATTAAAAGAGAGTAATACTACAAATCACAAGCTTTTATAATACAGATCACAAGCTTTTATAAATGTTCACGCTTGCTAATAGCCAAATTGATTCAACTCTCGTCCTGCAGTTTTAGGGTACGAGAGCAACGTCTTGTTAGAACAATGTCTTTCATTGCGTCCACGAAAGTGTTCCTTCGTGTAGTAGAATATATGAGCATAGAGATAATTGCTTAATTACTGCTAGATTTATGCTATTTTCTTACAGCCTGTGTAATAAGTATAATCCAGATATTTTTAATAAAATTTCTTACTACCATGGAGAAAGTGTTTGTTTACCTGTGTACTTGTTAAGAGTTTTAATTTTTAAGTAATGACCAAGTACCTTAAATAAAGCAAAGAACTTAAATTATATTACCCCTAGGGTTTCCGTTAGGAAGTATACAAAAAAATATAATCAGTCCTTTTATTTTTAACTTAAAAACCCGGAATTTAAAATACAATAAAATCACACCACTGACTAGCTTAGGTTTAAATTAAATTAAAACCAATTAAAATTACATTAAAATACAGATCTTTAAAAGGTCAGGTGTAAAAACTAAGACCTCAGAGACAATTTATAGTTTAACTTGCTCGGTATACAAGATGGTCCCATTTTCGTCGAGAACAGCAATATTGTACAGAGATACTTCATGAGCACCAGCCCCGCTGGACGGCACTTTAGCCACAGCCGGAATTACTTTAGGACTATCTGACAATACCTTGGCCCCATCTGAAGCTACTTCAGCGCCATCAGCAGCTATTTCGGAATTCCTCGAGTCCTCACGTGCAGGATGATTATTAGTCGACCTCGCTATCGGCGTAAACTCTCTGGGTATAGGCTCATTCAATCTGTAGCGACCTCCGTTTGGTGAATCTAGACTTATATGTTGGGGCACCTTGCCCACGCGGAGACCTCCAGGCCTGCCGGCACCATCTACAGGTTTATTTTGAAAATTTAAAGGAGCTGGACCCTCGTTAATGACGTTCGTAGCATAGTCCCACCCAGGTACAAAAGCTCCAGGTTCTGTGGCAGACTCCACCTTGGGGTGAGCAGTGATGAAACCAGACTCATCAACGGAGAAGTCTGGATGAAAAGAATCTGGAGGCAGCACGAAGTATTCTGTGGACTGGTCAACTTGCACAGGACTGGAACCTAAGCCGGTAATCCAGCTGCGGAATCTCCCGAGAAAGAAGCCGTTGACGGGGAGGGCAACAAACAACTGTAGAATTATCAGGGTTGCAACTTGATACTTCATGGTGAAGAACGCAGGTTGAAACTGAACAACAAAACGAAAGGTCTCCCTGGGTGCAAGTCGAGTTTCACGTCCACACAAACAATCGAAATTATTCCTTCTCTCTTCCAAACGGTTCAGCAGTCGAATTCCACGATTACTGTAAAATATTCCTCGTGCCTTCCAATCGCGTTAGCCACTGAATTCTTCGAGGTCCTCTTTGCTTTGCTTTAAGCGGTTATCTGTTGGTTAGGACCCCGTTTGTCTTGAAACGTGGGCTCGGTTCAAGAGCTGCTGCACTGCCTTGACGAAACAAGGGTATGAAGAGACATTCAGATCATGATTGTTTACGTAACGGTAACGGTCATTACAGGATGACCGTTAAGGTGTAAACGATTACAAACACACACAAACATATGTGCATATATACATATGTATATGTTTATGTATATATATATATATATATACATACACACATATATGTATGTATGTGTGTGTACGTTTAAGCTCTTTAAAGAGAGAGAGAGAGAGAGAGAGAGAGAGAGAGAGAGAGAGAGAGAGAGAGAGAGAGAGAGAGACAATAACTTTCCATGTAAAATGTCGAGAGAGGTGTGTAAACTAGTATAATGCAAAATTTGGTTAAATTAGAAAGAGAGAAAGGTCAGTTATAGGGGTTAGGTAGGGTAGAGAGAGAGAGAGAGAGAGAGAGAGAGACAATAACTTTCCACGTAAAATGTCGAGAGAGGTCGTGTAAACTAGTATAATGCAAAATTTGGTTAAATTAGGAAGAGAGAAAGGTCGGTTATAGGGGGTTAGGTAGGGTAGAGAGAGAGAGAGAGAGAGAGAGAGAGAGAGAGAGAGAGAGAGAGAGAGAGAGTTCTAAAAGGTAATTTTTCAAATAGGAATTTATTGGTGGAACAAAATTATCATAATGATTGCAAGGCGTAAAAACGACAAAACATCTATCTACTGTTTGTGTGTATGTATGTGTATGTGCAACGCCTAATGCAAAAATGTGCAATTTATAGATCGTCTTCAACATTGTGCAAAATCCATAATATTCCTTAATTGGAAGATTGAATTTGTCCTTTTCATTTCAGTATAAGCGCAATGCCACACTATGTCAATCAAAAGAATTACATGTGGCATTTATGGTGTGCCAATTGCATACCTGTTTAAAATTAGTTGGAATTAGTCTCAGAGGAGTCCCGCCTGCTGATAATGAGTTTACAAATTTTAAGAGAGAGAGAGAGAGAGAGAGAGAGAGAGAGAGAGAGAGAGAGAGAGAGAGAGAGAGAGAGTAAAATAATAATAATAGACCATTTCTAAGAGAGAACTTCATGTTTTATAAGTTACTGATACGAAGGCTGGATAAATTTAGTTGAATCTTCAGTCAGTGGTATTTACAAAGTTCACGGAGCATTAACAGTTAATATTTTAGGTCCTTGACTGACGCTGGTCTGTTCAGTTTAAACTGGTTGTTATTAGAAGAAATGTGAAGTTAACCAATCAGTGACTGACGTCATGTGGAAACCAATGAAAGTACAGTTTCTTTATTAGCTAATATTGGAAATAATTCCTACGTTTTAATATTGAAAATAATGAGAGAAAATTACTGAAGTATAATCGTTGTATGCCAGAGAATTTACAATTTTCGTAATAGCTAACTTTGGAAATAATTCCTACGTTTTAATATTAAATAAACGAAAGGAAATTACTGAAGTATAATCGTTGATGTGTCAGAGAATTTATAATTTTCATGATATCTAACTTTGGAAATAATTCTTACGTTTTAATACTAAATAAACGAAAGAAAATTACTGGCGTATAATCGTTGATGTGTCAGAGAATTTACAATTTTCGTGATAGCTAACTTTGGAAATAATTCCTGCCCTCTAATATTAAATAAACGAAAGAAAATTACTGACGTATAATCGTTGTTGTCTTCGGAAATTCTTTATAGTATAAATAAAAAAAACGAAAGGTAATTTTTTTCTGACACAGTGAACTTCACTCCTGTACCAAGATTCTAATTAGTGGGACGTATTACCCTGGAGGTATAATTTTCATCAACGGCTTTATAGCAAAGCTTGTCTCATGCATTAGTAATCACCCAAAGGCAAAGGGAATTACTCCGAAGTCGGGAAATAATTTACGTAAAAATGCCCTGCACCTTTTTGCTTTTATCGCTTCACATAAAAGAGATTTTTTTGAATACTATTTCTACTACTTCTACCACTACTTTTTTTACATGGATGAGTTACTATTTTAATCATTAGCTGATAATAGCCTTATTATTATTATTATTATTATTATTATTATTATTATTATTATTATTATTATTATTATTATTATTATTATTATTATTATTATGAAATATTGTAAGTGGCTGTTTACAACTGATTGTTCCTAAAAGCATATGAAGGGACATGAAATTTGAATATTTATTAAGAAATTCCCTTATTATCAAACAACTGATATTAAATCATAATTCGTGACTTGTTTCCATATTGCCTATTCCAGTCAAACTACAGAATAGGACTAACAGCTTGATCCAAAAGACACTTTTTGAAAACCAGAAGGAACTAATAAAGAATTTTTTTAAAAAGCTGATAGATATCGTGGACTGAAAAATTCGAAAAAAATGTAATGCAAAATCCTCGAGATTTCAAGACGATAGTCTGTCTCTTTCCTTGGCTATAACGAATTATTATTCTTTTATTTTTTGTTTAATTGAACGTGGAATTTGTGTTTTTCTTCGTAACTGTTTTATCGTCATTTGTTACTATGTGTCTTATAATATAGAAAAAGCATAAAGGTTTCCTGTAACGACAAGTCTGCATTAAAAAACAAAAGGAACACAGCCCTCACATAGTAGAGATGACAAATTTTGGTCTTATTTTTTGTTTAATCACACGTTAAAGTTTTCTTCGTAACTGTCTTTATTTCTACTTGCTACCATGAGTCTTATCATAGAGAAAACACAAGGCTTCTTGCCACACCTAAGTCTGCATAAAAAAAAAAAAAATAGGGGCACAGTTCTCACGGGGTAAGTATGACTAAATTTCCTCTTATTTTTTTGTTTAATCACACGTGAAATTTTATCTTCATAACTGTCTTTATTTTGACTTGTTACCATGAGCCTTATCATAGAGAAAATATAAGGATTCCTGCCACACCCAAGTCTGCATTAAAAAATAAAAAAAATAAGAACATTCAATTCTCACGGAATAAGCCAGACTCCATTACGAAAACTGCAAGGTAAATAACCAGTCTGTGACACCATCAAGAGATCAAAAGAATGCCTGCTATATATCGTGGCCTGTATAATTGACCACTTCCCAGTTCCTTTCTAGGACAAACAGGCGTCCACATGCACTAATTTCTCCAGGTAAATATTGGCAGGGGAACCTCAGGTCAATTACAACTATGTTTGTTTTCATTTTGGCTTTATCAAAATTGCACAGCCTGCTCTTGTGTTCGGCCTTTATGAGAATTTGAAAAGTTCACGTGCTTTTCGTAATGTGTATAATTGACTGTAATTGGCCCTAAATCTTGATAATGGGTAATTTAAAGCAATTGAGAGCTATAAGGTGCAAGGGTGTGCAGTCTACTGTTGTTAGATTAAATACGAAAAGGCTATATGAAGTACGAAAACTGTAGGCAGAAAGTGCTTGATGGCATAAAAACTAGTGATTTTTTAAAAATATAAGCGAACCTTCTAATAAGCAAAAATTCCTATGGAGTTTGTATATACCACTGATAATTGCAAAAAAAAAAAAATCAGTAACTGACAACAAAATATAATTTTTTGATTGATGTTTCAGTATCTGTTATTGACGACAGAGAAGCAACTTTTTCCTTCTCGTCTGTAGTGATTTTTGCTCATGGTAAAGTTTCTTAACCAAATATTTTTCTTGGTAATGCATTTGTTGGTGATTCAACCTACCACAAAGGGTAATGCATCCATGCTATTATTAAGCATGGAAGTAGAAGGCTCGAGTTTAAGGCTAACTAATCTGCTAAGCCTCCCCATTACAGTTTTCCTTCGTCAAAAGACCCACTAACAATTCTACCCTACTCCCCTACCCATAAACTCTTCCCCAAAAGACTCACCAACACTTCCTCACCACTCCCAAACCTTGCATCCCTTCCATAAAAGACCTACCAACCCATCCCCCAACCTCACCTAGCCAAGCCACTCCCCAGTACCTTTCCCCAAAATAATATGGAATATTCTACCCCCAAAAAACAACCGATATCACATCACCAGCAACACTCGTATCCTGTCACTGAAGGACAGTATAAACAAAGGCTGTAAAACAGAGATGGTCATTTAAGAATGCAAAGTAGCCGGAGTAACAGGTGGCCAATGTCAAGAACAGATGGACCCTAATGAGGAAATTTCTTCTTTGTTTCGCTGTTTTCGTGTCAGGGAAAATATGTGTATGTGTTTGTGTGTGCAGTACTAGTTATCCCATATCCTCTTGCTTGTAATTTTAATGATTACTTTTTTGTTGTTAGTTTATGAATAGTATTTCCTCGTCAGAGAGATATGAAGGATGTGACATTTATTATTATGTTGCTATGTGTTCATGATATATGTTTTAACACCCTCTCCAAAACTAGTAGTATAAAGAATAGAATAAACTACGAAAATCTGAGATTTTTTCTTAACTTTTTTCACAAGTAAAAATTGCTCTATCATATATATATATATATATATATATATATATATATATATATATATATATATATATATATATATATACACACATACACACACACACACACACACATATATATATATATATATATATATACACACATACACACACACACACACACACATATATATATATATATATATATATATATATACACACATACAGATGAATGTGTGTACATTTTACCTCCCTACATGCAAGCGTACAGACATCAGCTGCTGGAAAAGGTGTGTCCGATGACAGATCGCTTGAAGTGAATGGACAGGGTGCCTTTAGGCACGGAAGAGGGTGTGTGGATCAAGTATGTTTTTTTTTCTCCTGTTGGCAATTGTGCAAGAGGTCCTGGGCAAACGTAAAAGTGCCACAGTGAGGCATATCGATCTTGGGAATGGTTTTGACAGGACCAGTTTGGGAAGTGAAAAATATGGCGACGAAAATGCATGGTAAGGATGGTTCCATCAGTGAAAGTGACGGGATTGTGCAAATACTTTTGTATGAATGATATTCGTGTTTAAATTAATATTACTATTCGTCAGTTGGCCTGTTTTTTTAAGCAGCTGTTACTGAGAGTAGTCTGGAGTTGTGTAAACACTTTGGTGTAAATGACATTCATATTCAATTAATATCATTTTAAGTCAATTGGCTTGTTTGTAGTAAGTAGTAGTTACTGGGAATAGTCTTAGTAATATTTTTCATAATAAGAAAACAGGATATAGTATGCAATATCTGGAAAAAATATCGTATCTATATGGATGAGTAATATTTGTATCTGAGCTAATTCACGTAAATTTGCATTTTCATTGTAAGTTACAGACATAAGAATATTTTTGGTATAAATTTCTAGGAAGAGGGAAAGAGAATAAAGAGTGGTAATGGAGAATAGACGACATGGCAACAAAATAGGGTCAGTTGTCGTCAGGTGAACGAATGGCAACAGATGAAAAATAAATCTTTATTGAAAATTTTCAGTCAGGAGGATGTAACGGTGACTGCTAGCAAGGTAAAGATTAACGCTAAAAGACAACTTTGTCTGTCAACACGTTTCCGAAGGCTACCCGCAAGCAAGCTGCGATCTCTTGCAAAATGATAATGATACTCAGTGAAGTAACCAAGTTCAGTTACGTGAAAGTAAAATAAAGTAAATGATTATGCTTTCTAATGTCAGTAATCTGCAATATATATTTTTAAACATTACATAGGACTTGCTTCAATTTGAGATATTTATAATTTCTTAAGAATTAAATTTATGATGGCAGAGCTAATTCAAATCATGATACTCGTACCTCTTAGTTTATCTCAAGAAACCATTTATCAACATAGTTGATATTCAAAGAATGTGTAAAGTATAATATAGTGAGCTGTATGGTATGTAGCATAAATGGGGATACCTGAATCCCTAAGAAAAGAATTTTCAGGATAAGTTAATTTAAATGAGCAAAAATTCAGAGTTTTCTTAGCCTACCTTAATGCTATCCATCAACAAACGAAAAATGTTCTCAGTTAAATAGCACATGTAGAGAGAGAGAGAGAGAGAGAGAGAGAGAGAGAGAGAGAGAGAGAGAGAGAGAGAGAGAGAGAGAGTCCCAACATACTACTAATAAAAGAAATTGGATAAAAGATAAAAAAAAAAACTAAGGAGTGTTGGTGGTATAAAAACAAACGTCACTGTGCAATGCAGTACACGAGACTAACCTTGTATCTTTCCTCCATGGTGACAATATATGTCTGGGCCATAAAAGTGAAATGGCCATTTAAGAATGCAAAAGAGCCCGTGCAACAGGTGGGCAATGTCAAGAGCTGATGTACCTTAATGAGAAAATGCCTTACTTTCATATTTTCTCTCGTGTGCAAAGAGGGTTTGCTCACGTTAATTTGTGCATAATTCTCTTCGTTTCGTAATGGTATGAATTGTATCTTCAGGTTAATATTTTTTTTTTAGAGTTGTCTATGTATACCATAGCGCGTTGGAAATGGTATGCTATTTACATTTGTTTATCTGGTTATATATATATATATATATATATATATATATATATATATATATATATATATATATATATATATATATATATATATATATATATATATATATCTGTATGTATGATGATTTCTTGAAGCATTTTTAATCTGGTTATAAATAAAAATCATTTACCTCCATCAATCTTTGTCCTGTATTTTGGTTGTTGGTAAGAGAAGTATATTCTGAGTCGCAGAATAACAAAAAAAAGATAACTCCAAAGATCACTATGTGCAATCTTTTGATGATACTTCTTAGATGTGACTTACCCTCACTGAAGTGAAAGATACGAGACTGAATCTGCGGTAAGAAGATTGACGTTTGTGAAGAAAGTGGCATTAAGAACCTTGTCAATCATCCTGATTACTCTTGCTTGTAGAAGAAAAGTCTTTCAAAACCTGGACTGGAGATTCACGTAACATTATTTTTTAACTTTAAGAAATGAAATACGTAAGCATGATTCGTGAATGAAAGTAAACTTTATCAGAAAAGGACAACTCATAACAGGAAATGATCTTTAATCATTCACTATGCAAATCCAAACATAGTTTCTTTTTCATTTTAACTGCAATTGCCAAGAACAGAAAACATAAGTTTAAAATCGAACAGCAGCTCAGGAGAAATAGAATATAAATATCCTTTCAACGCAAATAATGTATATCCTATATTTAAAGTACATGTTTACAAATATTATTTTCCTTGTAATGTCAAGATACATTCTCCGGTAAAGGGAACAACGTTAAGTACCACAAACGATATAAAAAGATGTATTGCTTAATATAGTGTGGGTATGAAACATACGTAAAATATCTTAAATATTCCAGTAATATTTGATAAGCGCATTAATATCAGTTGAATTAAGTTCCACAAAATATACCTAAGACAATTAGCCTTGTGCCAAAAGACTGATTAGTTTAATTTCTGTTTGAACTTTATCTTGAGGTATGATTTCAACTAAAATTTTGGGCCTGTTAACTAAGTTTCCATAATGTAATAGATTAATTTTTCATGTTAAATCAATATTTGGTTAACATAAGCTCTATATCTATTCAATACAAATTAACCGTGGATGTTAAAAGTATCTCATACCGTCGTTTCCATATAATCTATCAGGTACATGTTTCAGTAACTTTGGCGCATTCATATAACCTTATTCCATGCAATTTGAGTGTTAACGTAAATATGTACTAATTATATCTACTAAAATACATGGATACTGTTATATGAATTCCTCTTCCTTTTCATTTTAGAACACCTCCGTAATCACGGTGAATCACACATTTTCAGTTTCTGCAATGATTTTATGACTGGATTACATTTTCCATTTTAAATAACAGTCACACTGTGTCAAATGCATTACAGACTTTAGGTGCATCATATCCTCTGTCTATTGATAATTCTATAATGGAGAATTAACTAAAAACATGGGACTGGAATACATCCTCTTTGGATATCCAAAAGATCAGGAATTCCACTAGGCTATTTTGGGGCTTGAATGTCGTGCACTTTGGATTTTTGCATTGATTATACAACAAAACAAGTAAAAAAATTTGCCGAGGTTTTTTTGGAGCAATCGAGTTTTCTGTACATCGTATAATAAAGGCAACCGAAAATAGATCTATCTCTCGGTGGTCTCGGTATAATGCTGTGTGAGCCGCGGCCCATGAAACTTTAACCACGGGCGGTGATGGCCTGGTCTATATCGTTGCCAGAAGCACAATTATGGCTAACTTTAACCTTAAATAGAATAAAAACTATTGAGGCTAGAGGACTGCAGTTTGGTATGTTTGATGATTGGAGGGTGGATGATCAACGTACCAACTTGCAACCCTATAGCCTCATTAGTATTTTAGATCTGAGGGCGGACAGAAAAAGTGCGGGCAGAAAAAAGTTCTTTTCAGAAAACTAAATTGTTCTTTCATTCGGGGACTATTCCAGCAAGTGACAGAATTGAACACGTTAGGTATCCATGATATCACAGTGATAATAAGAACTAAACACTCCAATCGTTCTTAATAGCATATACCATTCTGAGAATGAAATACATTTTGCGGTTTGGATATTACAATATAATCTTGGTAATACAGTGATTGCTGAACTGTTATACATAATTTGATATGGACACTGAATTATTCCAGGACGAGGATACATAAGATATTACAATGTACATTGGTTATTACAACTACTGGTTAATTGTTATACAGGGTTTGATATGAGCACTACATTATTCCAGCACTAAGCTACGCAGCATCTAACGATATATATTATTTATTACAATGACTCTTTAGCTGGCATACATCATTCAATACAGGTACTAAGTTACTCCGGGAATCGAACGCAGAATGATGTGAGATCCATACAATTATTCCTGCGCTTGAACTTACTACATGATCAGGATCTTAACAACTGTTCTGCGATACGAGTGAATCATACCCTTTAATCGCCACGGAGCTTGTACGATCGTCCAGCGCAACCTGCCCTTTAATGAAACAAAGTTGGGAATCATTGTGTCGCGAGTACTTTGAACGCTCTGTGTACTTTGAATAGTGCAGTCTTTGTTCCATGTCGCTCCGTCGTCACATTGTTCGTAGGCTTACGCATGCACAGACTGTTTTATTGTCAAGCGGTTCCGGAATCGCTAAATAAGAGGCCAATACAGCTCCTCTTCCATGTATAAATTCTATATATGTGTCTGGATGGTTTTACACCATATGAAAAGTTTGGCAGACACTCACACAAACGGAAAAATATCTCAGTACTAATGTATACACTTATGTATATATGTATGGATAGTTTTACACCATATAACAAGTTTGGCAAACACTCAAACAATTATATAAAAATATCTTATATATATATATATACATTTATATATATATATATGGATGGTTTTACACCATATAACAAGTTTGCAAACACTCAAACAATGGAAAAATATCTTTAAAAAGTGTAAAAAGTTTAGCAAACACTCAAACAAATGGAAATAATAACTCGGTAATAATGTAGACATTTATGTATATATGTATGGATGGTTTTACACCATATAGAAAGTTTGGCAAAATCTCAAACAAATGGAAATAATCCCTCAGTAATAATGCATGCATTTATGTATATATGTATGGATGGTTTAACAGCATATAAAAAGTTTGGCAAACATTCAAACTAATGGAAAAAATATCTCAGTACTAATGTATACATTTATGTGTATATGCTTGTACACCTTATAACAAGTTTGGCAAACGCTCAAACAAATAGATATAATATCTCAGTACTACTTCCAAAATTCTACTAAACGGTGATATTATAAATAAAAGAGAATACGAAAACCTAATTCAGCTATATGTAAAGTTTCCATTTTATTTAAATTTCAGAAAATAATGTGCATAGCACTATTCTGTTGAGACGAGAGCCCCTCGAGAAAAATTGAGGTTTGATGTTCTGGTCGTTGTAAAACAAAATGATTGAATTTATTGTTTACTTAAACTGACAAGGCAACTCTCTCTCTCTCTCTCTCTCTCTCTCTCTCTCTCTCTCTACACACGAGCATACACTCAGACCCAAACACACACACACACACACACACACACACACACACACACACACACACACACATATATATATATATATATATATATATATATATATATATATATATATATACATACACTTACACACACACACACACACACATATATATATATATATATATATATATATATATATATATATATATATATATATATATATATATATATATATATATATATATATATATATATATATATATATATATATATATATATATATATATATATATATATATATATATATATATATATATATATATACGTTCCTTCATATCCAGTTGAAGTTCTGAATCAATATTATCATATATTGAGCATAAGATTAGCCATCTCTCTCTCTCTCTCTCTCTCTCTCTCTCTCTCTCTCTCTCTCTCTCTCTCTCTCTCTCTCTCTCTCTCTCTCTCTGTCTATCTATATATCTATATATCTGTCCATCGCCAAGTCTTTGAAAGAGTTCGGCAAGTCGATCGACTCAGAGATGGGAAGGGAAAAATGATGTGTAAAATGAAACCCTTTTAACTCAGTCCAAAAAGAGCGAGGCTTCGCGTTCTTCTGGGTGTTGGCTGACGATAATATTTCTTGACACGTATTTCCAAAGTTCACAGGTCAGCAGCAGGTCACCCACAGGACGTTGCTCAACCCGCCAGAGAAGAGGAACGTAGGCAAACGTGTTGTTGTTGTTGTTATTATTATTATTATTATTATTATTATTATTATTATTATTATTATTATTATTATTATTATTATTATTATTATTATGCCTCGTGATGTGAGGTGCAGAATTTTGGTTTTGTGATGGCATAAAATACCCAATAGCAATTTTCCTGTCTTACAGTATTTAGCTTATAACCTATCTCTCTCTCTCTCTCTCTCTCTCTCTCTCTCTCTCTCTCTCTCTCTCTCTCTCTCTCTCTATATATCTCTATATATATAAATATATATATATATATATATATATATATATATATATATATATATATATATATATATATATACACAAGAAGCAACATGTTTAAAACATTTTTTTACGTAGGATAATGAGTCGACTTAAATGCATAATTGTATATATGAATATATATATTATATATATATATATATATGTATATACATTCATATTCAAATATACACTTATGCATTTAAATCGATGCATTATCTGATGTAAAAATACTTCAAAAGCGTTGCTTCTTTTTATACCTCTTACGATCTTTCCTAGTCAGTTATAGAAATATGACTTACACGTTCTTATTTGTTTTAAATTACTCTCGTCATCATTAAGGTAAATAAGAAAACAGCAGGATATTAAATGTAAGATAAATAATATACCACTTTTACATCATTTTCGTGAAAGGTTTTGTGTTCATGTTACTAACGAGGCTTTTCATCATTTTCATTTTTCTAGTTTTACATTATTTTGATGTATATTTTTCTTCTGCCATATACTTCTACAACTCTCTCTCTCTCTCTCTCTCTCTCTCTCTCTCTCTCTCTCTCTCTCTCTCTCTTTCTTTCTGGCAGTTTCTTCTCTGATGTATATTTTTCTTGTCATATACCACAAGTTCTCTGTCTGTCGGTCTGTCTCTCTCTCTCTCTCTCCTCTCTCTTTTTCTCTTTTTCCTTTTTTTTGTCAATGTAACATTACAGATGCATATTTCTCTTCTCTCGTATACTTCGACAACTCTCTGTCTGTCTGTCTGTCTGTCTGTCTATCTCTCTCTCATATTACTACGGAGGTTTTTTATCATTTCCTTTTTTTCTTTGCCAGTTTTACGTTACAGATGCATGTCAATTTTTCTCTTCCCTTTCCTCATACTCTCTCTCTCTCTCTCTCTCTCTCTCTCTCTCTCTCTCTCTCTCTCTCTCTCTAAATGACGTAAAGCCTTAGAATGTTGCCCTTGATTCCTTTTGTTTGTGAACGTGATAATCTGACGAAAATTTCAATTCCTATAGATCCTAAATAATGATCTTTCTAGAAACTTATTAGATTTTTAAGAAATTTGGAAATGATTTTTTACAGCCTAATATAACAATTCTTAACTTTTTAAATAATTAGACAGCAATACTGACACATGTAATTATCAAAACGCACTGAATAAATCATTTATCACAAAAAATATATATCTGTTCCAGTGAAAGCATTTTTTTTCATAGAATACCATGAATAAATCATCATAAGTAAAATAAAGTCTCGTTTCATGATATAATCCTCATTATTGAGCAATCGTGTACGCTGCCATTAGAGGATCAAATAAATAAAAATTTCCCTGGGAAGCTTCCCGGAGATATGGCTTAATCCTCTAAGCAAAAATAAGGGTAATCTGCTTATCTGGTTAATCGTTATTTGAACTTTATGATCTAGAGCTTCCGGATCCTATTAGAGAATCGTTTATGTAATGGGGGTTTTAGTTCTCTGTAAAAGAAAATCATTGTGCCGGCTTGGTCTGTCCGTCCGCAATTTATTCTGTCCGCACTTTTTTTCTGCCTGCACTTTTTAATGTCCGCACTTTTTCTTTCGCCCTCAGATCTTAAAAGTTACCGAGGTTAGAAGGCTGCAGATTTGTATGTTGATCATCCACTTTCCAATCATAAAACACACCAAATTGCAGCCCTCTAGCCTTAGTAGTTTTTATTTTATTTAAGTTTAAAATTAGAAATCAGGTTTCATAAGAGTAAGACTCCCTCTCATTCACCTGGTGCAAATTCAGGCGTCATTAGGCGTGGACCCGGAAAGTAGTCTAAGTTTCTAGAAGCCTATGAAGTTGTCTTCTAAGTGAACTAACTTACATTTCGACAAGCAATTATTGTTAAATTTCTTGTACTGTGTAAGATGTAGGCATGAAATATTTACTTTCTTGTAAACATCTCTCTTTGTTAAGATGAGGTAAATTTTTATTTTATCTATTTATAAATAAACAAGTACCAAATTTATTTTAACTTTTTCTCCCTATTTTAATATGAATTTTATCATTTTGGGGTATTCCGTAGTAATTTTCCGATAATATTTACCGTTCTATTTGAATTACCATTATTTGCGAAGTCTTTTTTCAAGAATTAAACTAAAAGGTTTTATTCCTGCACCGTATTTTTTTATGTTTAGATATTCAATATACGTCATTGTTTCATCGTACGAATGTAAGATTTTCCTCCTGTTACACCTTGAAAACATTTTTATCTTTCAAGTTCATTTCTATTTCAGCGCCGGTTGACCTCATAGGTCCCTGAGCTTGAACTCTGGCCTAGATTTTATATCCATTCCATTCCATTAACCCCTAATTTTATTGTATTCCAGCTAATTTAGTCTTTCGTTTG
Source organism: Macrobrachium rosenbergii (assembly GCF_040412425.1). Classification (NCBI taxonomy): domain Eukaryota; kingdom Metazoa; phylum Arthropoda; class Malacostraca; order Decapoda; family Palaemonidae; genus Macrobrachium; species Macrobrachium rosenbergii. Next base: position 36,901,147 of record NC_089761.1, on the reverse strand, counting down.
TCATTTAAAAGTCCGGCATTTTCTGGAACCCGATTTTCTCTCAAGTTTCATAATGCACTGTTACCAATTCTTCTGGCATTTACGTTTAAAAAGATACAACTACAAATGAAGTTCATACACTAGTAGATCATTTACTTACACCTACACCCCCCTCCATACACATACACAAACATACATTAATTCACACAGAAAATAATATGCATCTCTGCAGAGGATATGCAGTGGCAATCGAGAATTTTGCAGCCCCCCTCAATCCGCCAAAACAAAAAACGAGGTTGGGGAAGTAATTTTGACGAAGCTGACTTGACATATAATTAACCTCTCCTGGCACGATTTTATCATCGCTAAAAAATCTCGCAGAGGTTGTCGTTATCTGAATGGCTTTACATTAGGGGAAGTGACCTGTAATCAGAGTTTCGAATGAGCTTAAAATGACCAATTTTTTTTTCTCCGATGGAAATTACCTGTCCATGGATATTCACAGAAAGTTCTCATGATGTTTCCCTGTTAGGTTGTCAGGGATAGCTGAAAAAAGTTGTTTAATATTCGCTGTTAAGGGACTGAATGGGGAATGAGAAGTACTGTTTTCTTCTGGTCAATATAGGGATTCATTTGTTGTAAATTGAATTACTTGTTTTTATGTTTTGTTAATCATTCATATGTATACCTTATTTCTAGTTAATCACACAAGGTTACTAGTTTCTACCATTGATTCTACAAAAATTATAGTCTTTCAGTTTCTTATTTGTCATTATTGAAATGAGTGATAATAATGAAAAAATAGCGACAACATATGCAGTTATAATAATAATAAAAATAACCACAAAAGTTATAATAATAATATAAATATATAAATAAATATATATAATATATATATATATATATATATATATATATATATATATATATATATATATATATATATATATATATATATATATATATATTAAGAAAAAGAGAGAGAGTACGTTTGTGTAATCATTTAGGCCTAATGATAACAAACTGAAGAATAAGTATGAGTTCCAAACCTTTAAAAGATACACATAAAAAAAATTAATATAACTTCCTTAAAAGAGCACTTCCATTTCAAAGACATTTCCACCGTAATGCCACATCCCACCGACCCTCCTCATTCCTCATCGAATGGACCAGCCTCATTTCCAATTCAACCGTGAGACCACCGTGAAAATAACACTCTCCAATTAATACGGAGCCGTGGAATCACTCTCGGAGGGCGCATTCCCAAAGTGATGCTGAGGGTGAACCTGGACTCAAAAGCGCTGGCAATTATTGCTTCTTGCACTTTCTTACGCTGTTCGGCTGTCAAGGGCCCACCCACCCCATTATCACCCGTTGCCACTTGCACCGGAATTCTCCAAGTTGCTTTCGTTTGTTTGATTTTATTTTATTTTTTATTTAGTTTTAGTTTTCCCGGCCAACTTCGTTTACCCCGTGTTGTAACTTTTCCTTTTTTTGCAGACGTATATCGAGTGTGAGAATGTACTACCGATAGATTATGCTCATACTATTAAAGTCTTTGTTAACAGAAACAAAATAGAGGTGGATCATATTGTCAAGTCTAGGGGGTAATAATAATAATAATAATAATAATAATAATAATAATAATAATAATAATAATAATAATAATAATAATAATAATAATAATGATTATTATTATTATTATTATTATTATTATTATTATTATTTAGAAGAACCTTATTCATATGGAACAAGCTTCCAAAGAACATGGTGTTCATCAGAAAGGAGTAATAAGAAGGTAATAATAATAATAATAATAATAATAATAATAATAATAATAATAATAATAATAATAATAAGAAGAAGAAGAAGAAGAAGAAGAAGAAGAAGAAGAAGAAGAAGAAGAAGACGAAGAAGAAGAACAACAACAACAAAAAAAGAAACAAAAAGGAGAGCCCTAATCACTGAACCTCTTCAACGGATGTTTACTCAATTTTACTCCGAGGAAAAGTTCACCCATTGATTTAATCAGGTTGATTTCGGTCCTTACGTGGCTGGGAGGTGATTCTGAAATGAGATTACCTATTCCGGCGAGATGAAAAGGCTCTCAAGTCAATGACGTTACAGCAGAGAGAGAGAGAGAGAGAGAGAGAGAGAGAGAGAGAGAGAGAGAGAGAGAGCGAGAGAGAGAAAATGCATCTGTGATATACATTTTAAGATGTAGCATTTTAAGTAGAGGATAGATAATTTTTTTATTGTTCTGTGATGTTATACTGAATGAAATCACTCTCATATATTCAGTCATGGACAAAAAAAAAAATAATATATTGTTGGACCATGAGGCATCACTAAATTGAGGAGATACATCGAGATAATCTTATTATGAATAAGGTACCTTCAAATTTAATTTAGGATATGCATAAGTTCTTCAGAAACTAACAGAGCATTGAAATAAAACAAAAATGATACGATCACAACAAATGACAAGTTCATAAAAACTCAGGCAACGTCAAAAAGAGATATATATATATATATATATATATATATATATATATATATATATATATATATATATATATATATATATATATATATGTGTGTGTGTGTGTGTGTGTGTCGAGGATACGAAAATAACAGAAAACTCAGACAACGTCAAAACGAGAGATATATATATATATATATATATATATATATATATATATATATATATATATATATATATATATATATATGTGTGTGTGTGTGTGTGTGTGTGTGTGTGTGTGTGTGTGTCGAGGATACGAGAATAACAGAATATCAAAACGAAAGCTAAAATGACAAAAGAATGAACAAAACGTCATTCAAATCAGTTATGATAATCTTTCCATTTACCTCATCATTAGCAGGAAAAGACATTAGTGTCGTCCGCTGATGGCTTCCGTTCAACGGATGGCGTTCCATTTTTTGAAAGTGGCCCCTAACCAAGCCTTTAAAATGAGCTTGAAATGGCTACTGTCTATGTCGGGCAATACATCCGCGGGCATTAACAGAGAATTTAAACAGCGGCCTCCCTGTTACGCTGTCAATGACATCCGTAATGATATTGCGTTTTGGACAGTTAGGTCTGCAATCGAAATGTTTGGATAGTCAGTTCTGTGAATATTCTGTTTAGGTTTCATTTGTTTTGATTAATCATTTTCTTAGGCCTACTCTCTGGGTTACGTATTACCAAATTTTGTTTTTTAAAGCACTAATATTGCAGAGAATAGTTTATTGACTTCTCAAATGACTCCACCTTGCTGTTGTTAACAGCAGAATTTCAAAGATTCTCGTACAATGTTCTTTCATAAAACAGATAATTTATACTGCGACATACACACACACACACCACGTTGTGTATGTATGAATATATGTATATATACATATATATATATATATATATATATATATATATATATATATATATATATATATATATATATATATATATATATGTGTGTGTGTGTGTGTGTGTGTGTGTGTGTGTGTGTAGATAGATAGATAGATAGATAGACCATACCAGCTATTTACACGCTCTTCGCAAATAGAGAAAAAATTATAAAAACACATTTTTAGATTTCATTACTGAAACTTTTCCTCTGCCAGTAAACAGCGTAGTCATTTAGGAAAAAAAATTTACAAATTCTTTTATTGTACAATTTTTTCAACACTAAAACGAAACCAGAAGGAACTCCTCCCCGCTCACAAAATGCGTCTGCAGATGCAATGAGAGGGGACAATGAACTCCACACCTGAAAAGCCAGGGGGCCATTTGCCGTTGGACGAAAAACAGAGGCGTAATAATGCCTCGGAAACTTTGGTGTTATTGTCTTCCGTTCCATCGAACGGAGAGACTCCAAATGGCAATAGGTAGTGCTGCAGCCTCCACTTGGTCGAAGAAATATCTTTTTTCTATTCATTATTCCTTCATATATTAAGGACGTTTTCTTATGTATAGACAGTTAGACAGTTTTTTTTCTTTTATTATTGTTATTCTGCTGCTCTGCAGAATAATGGTGGTGGGTATATTTAAGCCATAAGGCAATTACTTCTTACTTATATCTAGTATGTTTTGTTAGTGAAAAATTCATGAAGTTATAGTGCTGAGTTCAATACTGTTAGACTATCTTTGTGACTTGACACACACACACACACACACACACACACACATATATATATATATATATATATATATATATGTGTATGTATATATATATATGTATGTATGTATGTATGTATGTATGTATGTATATGTATGTATATATATATATATATATATATACATGTATATATATACATATATATGTGTATATACACATATACACACATATATATATATATATATATATATATATATATATATATATATATATATATA
>NC_089761.1:36886772-36891772 GCF_040412425.1 Macrobrachium rosenbergii | reverse complement strand
ATCCTCTGTTAACGAAAATTAAAATAGAGCATCCTACTCAACCACTTGTTTTATTCTGTCATCATTGCCGAATTTTTTTTTTAAATTCCCCATAACCTAACTTGATTCAGTTCAGGAGAAAATTAAAAAAAAAAAACAGGAGTAAAGTAACCGATCTTGCTCCAGAATCTAGTTAGATAACCCGAGAGTTTGTTGGCAGGGGAAGATAAAACATTATCCCACGGCACCTTGCTTGGTTTCAGGATATCCTCGAATAAATTATGGAAGGACGAGTCCTTACAGAGCGCAGTAACTATGTAAACTGAGTTTTTCCTTAAACCTCTGTTACTCTGAAAGTCGTAATCGCCTTAGTAAATATTTATCTTTGGTTATCTCTTAAATTCGAAGTACCCAACAAACGCCAGTTGCAATAATCTCATCATTTACATAATAGACAAGTCCCTCGAGGGTAAATCTGTGAAAATCGCATTAAGAGCTGAAAAACCAATTCTCCGCTCTCGGCGAAGATCATAGTTTTCTGGTTATTGTCGTTAAAGCAGCTGATATATTGAAAGCAGCGCACTCAATAGTCTTCATAATAAATATTTGTTTTTGATTTTTAAAGCACGCAAAAGATAGTTATCTATTTAGTTACGTGTGCAGCTAAATAGATAATTAGTTTTCCCATTCTACCACTTTCAATCGAGCATGAATTATATATGAATTATATATAATTATATATATATATATATATATATATATATATATATATATATATATATATATATATATATATATATATGTGTGTGTGTGTGTGTGTGTGTGTGTATACACACAATATATATATATATATGTATATATATATATATATATATATGTGTGTGTGTGTGTGTGTGTGTATACACACACAAATATATATATATGTATATTTTTGTTAATGTGACTTTTTGTGAATGAGAGTTTATTAAAGAATAAAGGTACGCCGATCCTCTTTCGTGAATCATTAAAATCGATTTAAACTATTATTATGTTTTATTATTTATTAGATCACTTATGTTTCAGTCCATTACTACTGCTAATACATATATAGTTAGTGGCAGTGGAACTAACTTATGTTTTAATCCATTACTACTGTTGTATATACACAATTAGTGGCAGTGCTACTAACTTATGTTTTAATCCATTACTTCTGATAATACATACACAATTAGAATAAGTTTTACTAACCCATATTGTAACTCATTACTACTGCTAATACACACGCAATTACTAGCAGTGCTCTAATCATGACGACGATATAGGTAATGATAATATAATAATAATAATGGAGAATATCAAACAGGCCGTAATCTCATACGCCGATATGATTAACTTGGCCTTCATTATTTGGAGTCAGCGAATGAACAAACTTCTGCTACTAATTACGTCGAGTTTACCCAGGCCATTCGGTTTCAAAAGCGAGCTATGAGTTCCGATGCGAACATTATCAACATTTCAGGTAATTATGTTAGGGAAGGCTGAACGATGATTATGAGTACGTTCACCAGATATAACCTCGCTTGTTATTGGCAGAAAGATATTACCTAATCTGTTATGAATAGAGAAGTTAAGTATCTGATGTATATGTAGAATCACTCGCATGCAAATTTGACTGCCAATGATTAATCAACTAAATTAGTAAATTACACAACGTCGGAATTTTTAATTATTTAAATGAGTAATCGGTGATAAGTGGAATGTCACTGACATAAGGAACAGTGGCAGTTATAGATTCATGGGTTTGGAAATGTTGTCCAGGAAATCAATTTATAATTAGAAAGTTCTCATATAAACATGAGAAATAATTCAGTGTTTTGTAATTGCACAGATATATATATATATATATATATATATATATATATATATATATATATATATATATATATATATATATATATATATATGTGTGTGTGTGTGTGTGTGTGTGTGTGTGTATGTATGTGTGTTTATATATATATATATATATATATATATATATATATATATATATATATATATATATATATATATATATATTTATATATATATATATATATATATATATATATATATATATATATATATATATATATATATATATATATATATATATATATATATATATATATATATATATATCCTAAAGGAATGAAACTATACAGAGAGATTTCGAGAATCTGTGAGCTATTCTGTTTTCAATCCATTTCAGTTGAGAAGGAGAATCGTACAGACTCTCGAAAGCACTCTATAAAGACACCTTTTTTTAAATAAATATATTTATACATTATGTAACAGTGGATTATTTTTCATAATACTACAACACACACCTCTAGGTACCAGAAGTGACTGTCCTTAGTAAAACATAGCAACAAAGGTTGATTACTTTTAAATAAACCATCAAGTTAGGCAGTTGAAAAAGCCACGAGAAATGAAAGTTATCTTAGACCCGGAGAAGAATCCCGAACGAGGGAAATCAAAGAGTTTTCCCAACTAAAAACCTTCGGATTACAGGAGGCGCAATGAAGACTTCCCGAGACCTGCGTTCGTCGAGGGTCTGGGATTATTGAGGTCAGTAAACAAACTCAATGAATGGAGATAAGAGCCCAGACATCCTGAATAAGGATCCACGTAGTTGACGTGGTCATTAGGAGTTAATCAGCTGGCTTGGGAAGGAAGCAAAAGCTCGGAATTAATTACACGTGTGTAGATTTAACTGAATATAGGGAAAAACTGCTTACATAATAGAGAGAAATATAGCTTTCTGATCATTGCAACTGGGTGGAAAAAGTCCACAGTGATAACGAGGGATACATAATGGTATAACTTGTTGCATTTTATTTGTTCCACGAGTTGTGCCTGAGAATCATAACTCAGCGGTCAAAATGACCACAAAAAGCTGTTCCATTTTTTCTCATTTCTGCCACGTCTCATTTTTTTTTATATATCCAAATCAGAATTCGTTTTAAACGCTCCTGATTGATCCAAGTCTTGTTATATGAGAGAGAATCAACTTGTTGTTACTGTAATAGTTTACTCAATCTCACAGACCGAACCCCGCCAAGAAAATGGAGGCATAATCGTTTAGTTAATACATTTGCATCAAATAACAGTTATTAAGACTTGGAACAAACATTGTGAATGTGAAAATGGCAACAGTAAGAGATTTAGGCCTGGTACCCAATGGCGAAGAGCGAATAGGTAAAATAAGAATTGTAAGCATTAAGAACTCTCATTGATGTTAATCATCTTGAGTTGAAAGATACATAGATAAATACAGTGGAAATATGTAATTCACAAAAGCCTATGAAAGACTGTAGAAAGAAAGTTTATCGTCATTAGAAAAATAACCTCCATTTCTTAATATTTCAGCTACTCTTTTTGAAAAAAAAATAATGTTGAAAAGCCAGAAGTCTGTAAATATATATATATATATATATATATATATATATATATATATATATATATATATATATATATATATATATATATATATATATATATATATATATATATATATATATATATTCTCCACCATTATTTCCTTCTATCTTATCAAGTATACAAATGTCAGGTGTTGGAGAGATTCCTCGAGGGTTTTCTCGATAAATAAGAGCCCAAGAACTTCCCTTCCCCTATACACTATATATAGACGATGATCCCCGGGGGAAAAGATGGTAGAATGTTGAAAGGCTGCGTGCCTTAAAAAAAAAAGAAAGGACTGGCTCAAAACAATGGGTGGCCTTGATGAGAAACCTTTATTTTGTGCTCTTCTTTAGGTAACTCTAGAGATTCTAGATATAAGAAAAAAAAGTGACTGTTTCTTCTTAGGGTGTTACTGAATAAAACAAAAAGGTAATTTCAGGGTTGAGTCTTTAATGCATTCGTTCATAATTGATAAGGATGAATAAAAGGGAATATTGTGGTTTCATTGGACATATCCTCTCAGTATATTGCCAGTGGCTGTTAAATGAATGTTTTTATATTATTTTATTATTCAAGAGTTATTGTATTTGAAGTTATAATGCTGGTTGGTATGATGCTATTATATAATTCATAGTCAATAATATATATTTTTTATTATGGCTGAGGTACAATCTTTCCCTTATACTGTATACACCGGCGGCATAGAATAATTTCAATAACTCTACGGATATAACAACCCGTATTTAACTTACTCAATTTATGTGCCTATAGTCCGTGAGATTTAAAATGATATTAATAGCTAAATATATCTTTTTAAATTTACTAGTATTTAGGGAGAAAGTAAACTGTCTAACCTCATATCTACATAAGAGAGACGCCAAGAGTTGGTGAGGAGAAGGGTGTTCACTGCAATATTGATTTAAGAGTATTTCAAATATTATGAATTAGCGAGATTCTGCAGAAAGGTGGACAAAACATATAATTTTTCTCTTTTACAATTTTTTTTATAAATGATAACTTCCAATAGTCGTTTACCCTTAAATTGTGAGTATTTTCAAATAGCACTTTATTCCAAAATTTAAACTGACTTTGGTTGCATATGCAAATGACCAACGAAATGAGTTCAGAAAATTTGCATAGTACTTCTGTCTATACTGGCATTAGGCCAAAATATTCTTGAATGGATTATTTCTATTCTACGAAAGCACACCTGGCTTCCAGGAGATATAAGAATATATAAACGTTGTGATTAAATTTGGTTTTTAGAAGAAAACGCATAAATAATTAGTTTTTTCTTTTTCAGGGCAAAAAGGAACATATTCAGCTGAGGTAGACTTTATATATCTGATATATATATATATATATATATATATATATATATATATATATATATATATATATATATATATATATATATATATATATATATATATATATACATATATATGTATGTATGTATATATATATATATGTGTGTATATATATGTATATATACATGTGTGTGTGTATGTTTATGTCACAAAATACAGCGTGACAATATATTCAGCCAAGGCTACAGGAGAAATAAAAGAAGGAGTACC
>NC_089761.1:36879272-36881772 GCF_040412425.1 Macrobrachium rosenbergii | reverse complement strand
GAAAGACAACTCACATACAGGGAAGATAACTTACTCACATGGCAAGACAACTTACCTACATAGCGAGACAACTTGCCTACATGGCAAGACAACTTATCTACATGGCAATACAACATACATACATAGCAAGACAGCTTACCTGCATGGAAAGACAGCCCACATACAGGGCAAGATAACTTACCTACATGGCAAGACAATTCACCTACATAGCGAGACAACTTGCCTACATGGCAAGACACTTCACTTACATGACAAATAAAACCATCAACTGAGGAAAATGCAAATGATAAATTCTTCTCTTCAAAACACACCGAGTCTTCCTTCCCCAAACCTGAGGTCACCATCAGGGCAATTTACTAGTGCAATTTACTAGTCGCGCATAATGGCTAGTTATTTTTGGGTCCTACTAGTGCATCAGCATACGCGTTTATATACCATAATAGAGTTTCCGTACGGCTCAGATGCCAATAAATAGGAGATAGCATTTTCCCGTTCGGCGAGATTCGGCTGAATAGATTATTTGGCGATGAGCACCGACGTTGAATTGCACAGTGATGCGAAGTTTTATTGTTGGGTAGTATGAATTAGATAGGTTTCGATTTGAACGGCTCAGTTTAATCGATTTTATGCTTGTACGAAAACAGCAACGTACATACAAACATACGCAAAAGCAGACATATATATATATATATATATAATATATATATACATGTGTATATATATATATATATATATATATATGTGTTTGTATATATATATATATGTATATGCTGTGTATATGCATGTATATATACATTATACAGTATATATATATATATACATATATATATATATATATATATATATATATATATATATATATATATATATATATATATATCCTTTCTGCTTGATCATTCGTGATTATGTCATATGTATAAAATGATTCATTCCATAATTTAGAACATTTTACAGGTAATTGTACGCTTTACATTTAATTAAAAAGAACAGGTGAATTATTTAAATAACTCCAAAGTAACCCATGAAAGATACAAAATAAAATAATGACTCGTGCATATCTTCTGTTTTTCACAAGACTTATCACAGATTAATACCATAAGAATATGAGGGGGGAAAAGTACAAAATTACCTCATAGTCTCCTGCCAAGCACGCCATTAACATAATGTCCTTTTCTGAAACCTCAAGGATTCTCAGATCTTTACAGCAATGCAGTAAATACAATCATTACTGCTTCACAGCCAGAGGGGGAGTGGATGGAAGGAATGGGGGGGGGAGGAGATACCGAGACTATCCCCAACAACGTGCTTGCGTGCGTGCGTGTGTGTGTGTGTGTGTGTGTGTGTGAGGGCTCGGTTGGTAAGTGCGTGCTTGCTTGAGGAAGTCTGGGCAGGGGAGCGTGAAATAAAGTTTTTTGCCTCCTCTGTTAAGACTTGCGCTTCGGTGCAGCTGTGTTTTGTTTGTGGGACGCGGAATTTATTATCCTTTATTATGTTGGTGCTTCTCCATTTCTTTTCGGACAGGTTTGTTACCCTTTATTGTCCTTGATTGGTTTTTCATGTTTTAAGGTTGCTGTTTATTATTATTATATATTGGAGAAGCAAATTCACAGTTAAGTATGTACATAACTGTGGATTTGCTTGTCCATTTTATGACTCATGCTACTACTACTACTATTATTATTATTATTATTATTATTATCATTATTATTATTATTATTATTATTATTATTATTATTATTATTATTATTATTATTATTATTATTATTATTATTATTATTATTATTCAGAGGGTAAATCCCTGTCCATCTGGAACAGGCCTACAAGGGCCATTGACTTGAAATTCGAGCTTTCAAAGGTATTACAGTGTTTATTTGAAAGAAGTTACAGAGGATACTAGAAAAGTTTGTTTAATTTAATTAATTAATTAATAAATAGGTATCCTTATATATATATCAGTTATTATAAAAAATATATTTAATTAAATATATATATATATATATATATATATATATATATATATATATATATATATATATATATATATATATATATATATATATATATATATATATATATATATATATATATATATATATATATATATATATGTATATATATATATATATATATATATATATATATATATATATATATATATATATATATAGATTTAGATATAAATAACTATTAAAATATATGGTGAACTGTTTTAGGTAGTAATGCTTCTCATCTTCACTTGAACTTTTGAGGTTCAAATTGTACTTGACATAAAAGTAAGCTGTTTTTGTATTAATTTTTGGTTTTGTAACTCAAGATCGTTTATGTCTCCTCAATAAAATTTTATATAAATTCTCATTTTCTCTGTATTTTAAGCATCACGTTTCTTCTTTTATAAAAAGGTATTATCTTTTAATATCTTTTATTTTATTTACGTTGTGCAGTTTCACTACAAAATAAAAGTTCGCTATGTGTTGTTTTCTTTCTTTAGGCGGCATTTTGA
>NC_089761.1:36859272-36864272 GCF_040412425.1 Macrobrachium rosenbergii | reverse complement strand
AAACATCAGGGCCCTTTTGCCTAAATGACTCCTTTGACATCGAAGTCTTTCAAGAGACTAATTAAATTTTCCTACTTCCCAAACACCTCCTTAATTTTTACTCGGCGCATAAGAACCTGATTTTCCCATCCGCGCTGCCACCTTTACGTTAAAAGGATCAAGGGAATAACAAAAATTCCTTTGAAATTTTTCCTTAGTTAGACTTTTTTCTTATTGGAGTCTCGCAGTTCCTTTAACGAATTTTCGCTAATTAGGATGGGAAAATTACCATTTCAGTACATCATGAGATGCATGCTTGGTTAATGGCAAAAATGTGATGTTTTTCGTTCCCGAGTTACATAATAAGGTATTTTGAGAAAAAATGGTTATCTAATTAAATTGGAAAAGTTATTCCAACTGTATTTTGTTCGATTCACGCCAGGTGCGTTCCTTTTTCTGCAACTGCAAAGCAATATTTCAATGCAAATGAACTTACTGAGAAGAACTTCTTCTTCCTCAGTCATTGGAATTGCCAACATTTCCGTTTCGTTAAAAGAAAAACTTGCTTTGATGGCAGGATTCCAGATTTTGACAAGGCCCTTGTACCATTTGGAATCATGCCTCAACAACTAACTGCTTTAATGCTTAGGACACGTCCTGGCATAAGGCCAATTTGAGCTATATCAACCAGCCGAACAATATTGTCAAGAATTGTTATTAAAATGACACCAGTACTAAAATATATGTAAGGAAAATTCAGCAACTTCTCAAAATAAATGTAAATACAATCCATGGAAAAATGAAACGAAATTCTTTATGCCTCTGGTTGAGGAAAATTGAGAGAGAGAGAGAGAGAGAGAGAGAGAGAGAGAGAGAGAGAGAGAGAGAGAGAGAGAGAGAGAGAGAGAGAGAGCTATGCTTATATATTTCTGTCTTTCCAATCTTTGAAGAAAAGAAAATGAGGAAAGAGAGATTTCTGCTCCATCAGAGAGAGAGAGAGAGAGAGAGAGAGAGAGAGAGAGAGCGAGCGACCTATTTTCTCTATAATACAGGTCTACCTGGGACGTTGATTTAATCTGTTCCGGGGAGAGGATACCCAGTGAACTGTAATTGATAGATTATCTTTTATACTCTCCACTTATTAAATCTGTACAGCTAATTGAAGTTTGAGTCCCACCATCACTCACCCCTACTCTCTTCTCTCTCTCTCTCTCTCTCTCTCTCTCTCTCTCTCTCTTTCGTAAGCGAAAAGTATAATTATGACGCCAGTTAAGTTATAATCACTATTTTTCTCTCTTTATCTCTCTTGTCTATAGCAATTGCAGCCAGGTACCAGACTATTGTAATATTTTCCTCTCTCTCTCTCTCTCTCTCTCTCTCTCTCTCTCTCTCTGTCTATCTGTCTGTTTGTCTGTCTCTCTCTCTCTCTCTCTATCTGAACTCTCGCTCTTCTCTCAGCTCTCTCTTTCTCTCTCTTTTCTCTGTCTCTCTCTCTCTTCTCTATTACCATTACTGCTAGATACCAGACAATTCGTAATAATTGCAATATTCTCTCTCTCTCTCTCTCTCTCTCTCTCTCTCTCTCTCTCTCTCTCTCTCTCTCTCTCTCTCTCTCTCTTGTAAGTGAATAGTACGAATATGATGCCACATAAGTTATAATCACTATCTTTCCCATTCTATCTCTCTTGTTTAAAACCATTGCAGTCAGATACCAGAAAATTCATAAAAAGTGTAATATTTTCTCTCTCCCTCTCTCTCTCTTTTCTCTCTCTCTCTCTCTCTCTCTCTCTCTCTCTCTCTGTTCAAGCAAGGGTATACAGCTCGTTAAATTGATGGCAGGCGAGTTTTGCCTTATAATTCTCCTTGAAAGCTTCGATTTTTATTTTTTTCATTTTTAAAGGATTTTCTTTTTAATTTGTAAGGAAAAAATATCTTTTAGGAAAGTTTTTTTTTAATTTTTTAAGGAAAAAATTTTTTTCCATCTTAAGGAAACTATTTTTTATTTCTAAGGAGACCTCTACAGCAAGAACACTCAGGAAATATCGCCTCTCGTACCCTCTACGAGCCTATAATAAATGCCGACCGCATTAAACTCGGCCAAAGGTCAAAACAGAGGTGAACAAAGGGCTTGCATTCGGATTAACTTGCAAGGCTTGTTAGGTCATGATGTACTGAGTATGATTGCTTTGTGTGTTTCTTTGAATTGCAGTAAGGAACTCTCTCTCTCTCTCTCTCTCTCTCTCTCTCTCTCTCTCTCTCTCTCTCTCTCTCTCTCTCTCTCTCTCTCTCTCTTCCTTACATCCGATGCATTGTTATGTATTGATACATAGTTTACGATATAGATGCATATTCATATTTACCGAGATATATAGATGGATAAATTGATAAAGAAATGGATTTATACATAAAATCAGTCAACCTTAGGTAGATGGATAAATAAATAGATAGATAGATAGATAGATAGATAGACAGATAGATTAGTAGGTAGATATTTATATGTATTTATACACAAATATAAATATATATATATATATATATATATATATATATATATATATATATATATATATATATATATATATGTGTATATATATATATATATGTGTGTGTGTGTGTGTGTGTGTGTGTATAGGAGAGAGAGAGATGAGAGAGAGAGAGAGAGAGAGAGAGAGAGAGAGAGAGAGAGAGAGAGAGAATGGAAAAGTGAGCGAGCACGAATTCACCTTAATTCTATCTGATTCTACACGGCCCTCTTCTCCTTTTCCGTTTTCTGTTCACTTTTCTTAGCGAGCACTTTTATGGGGATACTACTCCATTTCACCATTACACGCCCCATTAAACTAACCCCAGACCATTAAAGGCTCTCTTATTGTGTTCTGGGCACGACGCAGGCTCCTTGCCGCTATTTCCATTCCCTTTCCTCCCGAGGAAACGTAAGTGATATTGGAATAAAGCTAAGGAAGGCTGAAGGTGGGGATGGTAGGAATAACTGTGAAGAGAAATGCGATTGGGGATAAATTGGCTGTACAAAAATATGTCTGTAGTTGGAAGATTGTGTTATACGATGGTTATGATAATGGTAATTGTGGCTTTCACTTTCACGAGATTTTTAAATGTTCCCTTTTTCTTCGCATTAAAAAACTCTCTCTCTCTCTCTCTCTCTCTCTCTCTCTCTCTCTCTCTCTCTCTCTCTCTCTCTCTCTCTCTCTCTCGCACATATTGTTCAACATGTAAGTTCTAGTTTTATAAGGACGGAAAATATTTCAAAAGCTGATATGGATATTCGCCTCTCTCTCTCTCTCTCTCTCTCTCTCTCTCTCTCTCTCTCTCTCTCTCTCTCTCTCTCCCTCTCGCAAATATTGTTCAACATGTAAGTTCTAGTTTTATAAGGACGGAAAATATTTCAAAAGCTTATATGGATATTCATACCTCTCTCTGTCTCTCTGTCTGTCTGTCTGTCTGTCTCTCTCTCTCTCTCTCTCTCTCTCTCTCTCTCTCTCTCTCTCTCTCTCTCTCTCCTGCTTTTCATCAATACCCTTTTTCTAACTTCGCATGCACTGCTCATATAAAAACAGTTCGAATATGTTCTGTCTTCGTAACCCACTCTTATCAGTATGAATATTAAATCTAACATACAAGTGTTGCCAACTTACATTAGAATATGTTTTATTAAGGAGCTTCAATGATACATTCAAAGCAAGTTTTTTTAAAGGTGGTTCCTACCAATTCCTTTGGATAGCAAATGTATAATAAAAGAAATAAACGTATGAAGGACGTATTCTCGTCAAGCGTTAGGTGCAAATTTATGAATATTTGAGACCGAGAAAGTATTTGTTAGGAGTGGCCACTATGTGTGTGTTAGAAGGTTCTTGATGGACAGGAAATGGGTGGGTAGTGTTGTGTTTTTGTGCGTGTGTGAATGTTTAGTTGTGTGTGTGTGTGTGTGTGTAAAAGCAGAGTACGATTGTGTGGAGAAGTTTTTAATCAAATATATAAAATGTCTTATGAGGTGGAAGTTTATGCCATAGGAGTTCATCCATGACTTGAACGTATTGGAAATGCAATCGAGAGTAGATGTTGATTTAATATATTGTAGGACCCATCAAAATTAGGATCCAGATTATATACAGTATATATATATATATATATATATATATATATATATATATATATATATATATATATATATATATATATATATATATACATACATATACGAAATAATCAACACACAATTACGTGTGGAACAGAAATAAATTTATGGTTCACATCAGGATCGAATCCAGGTCTTTCAATGGAAAGATGAGACTGCTGCCAACGAAGCCACACAAGTCATAAAAGAAGTTGTACCTAAAGCTTTACCTGGGCAGGCTAACTGCTTGCATGCCTTGGGTACAGTGGTACTCAGGTTCCAACTTCTTTTATAACATGTGTGGCTTGGTTGGCAGCGGTCTCATCTTTCAATTGAAAAACCTGGGTTCGGTCCTGAGGTCATAAGAAATTTAATATATATATATATATATATATATATATATATATATATATATATATATATATATATATATATATATATATATATATATATATATATATATAGAGAGAGAGAGAGAGAGAGAGAGAGAGAGAGAGAGAGAGAGAGAGAGAGAGAGAGAGAGATGTGTGTTTGTGTGTAGTGACTGGCTCACTCTTTCTCATCCTGTAAAACTCCAAGCGAACGACGAACTTCCTCTTGCAATTTCCTTGACCCGCTTCGTTACAAGTTTCATTCTCTTGTGTTTTTGTCTCTTTCTCTTCATTTCTTCTTTCAACCCTCTTCGTGGAAGGAGGAAGGAAGGAGGTAATGGAAAAATATTCCATGACTTGGTAATTGGCTGCTCCTGCGACACGGCGCAGCAAATATTTGTTTTATCACACTTATGCCTTTCATGCATGTCGATACATACCGGGGTAATTTTGAATTCTGGACTCGTTGGAGCGTTTATTACTTTTTGTTGTAAGTATGTCTAGATAGATAGATAGAT
>NC_089761.1:36836772-36856772 GCF_040412425.1 Macrobrachium rosenbergii | reverse complement strand
TCGTTGTGGATCTTTTTGGTGGTTCTTTACTTTGTGGTTCTTTCTTTGTGGGTCTTTTTTTGTGGACATTTTCTTTGTGGATTTTTGCTTTTTGGATATTTTCTTTGTGGATTATTTTTTGTTGATCTTTCCTCTTCGGATCTTTTCTTTGTGGACCTTTCTTTGTGGATCTTTTCTTTGTGGATCTTTCTCTCTGGATGTCTTCTTTCTGGCTCTTTTCTTTGTGGATGCTTTTCTTTGTGGATGTTTTCTTTGTGGATGTTTTCTTTGTGTATTAGTTTTTGTGGATCTCTTCTTTGTGGATCTTTTCTTTGTGGATCTTTTTTTTTTATCTTCTCTTTTTTGGGGGAGAGGTTGCCAGTGCTGGAATAAACTACTCTTAATCACTTCCTTTTCTCCGGTGTCTTGACATGCCATAACTTTCGACTGGCAAAAGTTTGTTAATTATTCTCATTAACAGTTTGTATGAAAAAGAAAAACAACACCTACCTTCCCACCTCGACCCTATCCGTTAAGTTTTGTGAGAGGGCTGAAATCTGCGAATTAATTTAAGTAGATTCTTATGTATGATGTGGCGATGTGTAAAATGATATTGAATGATATATAGATAATTTTATTTAATTATGAAATAAAGAACTTTCAATAGTCAATCCGTTTTCATAAAAATGGGTTGATTCACGGTATTGAGAAACTGAACATTAGATTTGTTTACTTTTCTTAAATTCTTTGTTTCCAGGACGTCATATTATTAAAACTCTTTACATTTTATTCATTATCTAGTTGTACAGGATTTATGAAATATAATTATTTTTAAACTAGCATTCATAAAATTCTATGTCAAGTTTATTTCTCCATATTGAAAATGCTTATGACACTATATGATGCCCTTTCACTCTTTCAAATCTGAAACGTTTTATTCACTTAATTAAATTTCTTTAGTTTGATTTATGAAGTGTGTTCTTAATTCAGCATCAACTTTCCTAGTTTCCTCAACCGCTGTTTTGAATTTCAGATCTCATTGTGACTTAATTTAGCTTACACCTGACGTCCAAGGTTTGTTGCAGTTTTCTAAAAGAAGGGTTTTATATAAGGTTTTATGAAATATTCCAGTGTCAATGCTGAAAATAGAAAGGAATTTTCGTGCCAAAGGCTTATGTAACCATGGGCGGTCACCAAATCGCCTAATGACCCTTCTCAGTAGACGTACCTTTGTTATCATTATGAAAGACCCATGTGAAACGTATTGATTTTTCCTAACTTATAGAGTTTACAGTCACTCGGAAGAGTAATTACCTTGACTTAATAGAGATCAATTGATACTTATCCCACCAGATATTTTGAATGATAAAGTATTAAATGGATCCACCATTAGAAAATGAAACCCCCATACCTCAGGGAAAATATATTGAAGAAAAAAATGGATTATGATACAAAACACTTCAGTATCATAAAGGTTTGAATTGAATTCTCTCTAAAATAGAAAGACTTTCTAGCCAATGAAAGAGGCGATTAAAGAAAAATATGATTGTGGTACCAAACACTTCAATATCATAAAGGAAATAAATGTCTATATAACAAAGATATCCAGCATAGAACGATTTCAATATTTTCCCTAAATATATAACCAGAAAAAGATTTTCTCAAAGGCTGAGAAAACGTATAGATCCACTCCAGGCGCACTTTGTGGACCTTCAGACTCACCTCATTTTTTCTGTAAATGTCACATCATCGATTGATTAACTCGTAGCGCCCTTTCGTAATCCCTGCTGACTTTTAAAAGTCGATGTCAGTCACGACTGGTGGCGAGGGTCGCCCCCGCCCGTCCGTATATCAGCAAATATCTCGAGCGTTTAGTCGGCTGCTGGTCTCATTACCATCTTCGACGAGACCCGCCGTAAACTTTATTTGTTATCTATTGTTCGCCAAGAAGACTCGAACTCTGTATGCGTGGGGAAGTTGCCACAACGAGCCATCATGAAACTCCAGCTTGGGGGGAGGAGGGTGGTGCCTTGTTGCCAATGCTGAATATAGTTCAAAGGAACCCCCTTCTCCTCCTCCTCCTTTCCTCCTCCTCCTCCTCCTCCTCCTGTTTTCGGGATCTTAGCCGAAGACGAGGCTTATGTCTAGGGAGCCTTTCTCGAGTGCTGCATCTGGGTCATTCTGCCTCGCCTGCCGAGCACCGATTGTTCTTTAGCACCATATGCTAAGCGAAGTGCTCACTTGCTTTCGTTTACAGCCATCAGCAATATTCTCTCTGGACAAGATTTGAGCAGAGCCTCAAAACTAAATAGACACACTCACGAGTATATATATATATATATATATATATATATATATATATATATATATATATATATATATATATATATATATATATATATATATATATATATATACATATACATATATATATATATATATATATTTGTGTGCGTACTTTTAGTGTGTGTGCGAAATACTGGAACAGAAATAAGCTACAAGACCTTTCATCCCATAAGATTACTTTTTTTTCATATTCAACATTGTGGATATTTGAGTTTCATGCCTGACATGGCCAGGGGACTTGTCAAAATGACGTACCATATCTTTAATCTCGAGTAATATCTGTCATTTGCAAGGGGATGGTGACATTCCCAAGCTAAAATGATGCAGGCCACGATAATTTAGAAGAGAGAGAGAGAGAGAGAGAGAGAGAGAGAGAGAGAGAGAGAGAGAGAGAGAGAGAGAGAGCACATTCCACCGGTACAAGAATATTTTACTTTTGAGACGCTCTGGGAATTAGGAATTTCCTCCCCCTCTCTCTCTCTCTCTCTCTCTCTCTCTCTCTCTCCCCTCTCTCTATATCAGCTGCAGAGAGAGAGAGAGAGAGAGAGAGAGAGAGAGAGAGAGAGAGAGAGAGAGAGAACATTCCACCGGTACAAAAATAATTTACGTTTTGAGAGGCTCTGTGGAACTGGGGATTTATTTCTCTCTCTCTCTCTCTCTCTCTCTCTCTCTCTCTCTCTCTCTCTCTCTCTCTCTCTCTCTCTCTCGTCATTTGCAGTTATTGCGCCTGATGGTCAGGCAACACTGTTTCCGCGACAGATGATTCCGAGCATGCAACACCACCTATATAGAGTCTGAGACTTTAGGAAAAGATATGAGGCGAGTTATATAATATGTATATATATATATGTATATATATATATATATATATATATATATATATATATATATATATATATATATATATATATACT
This sequence comes from Macrobrachium rosenbergii, assembly GCF_040412425.1. Classification (NCBI taxonomy): domain Eukaryota; kingdom Metazoa; phylum Arthropoda; class Malacostraca; order Decapoda; family Palaemonidae; genus Macrobrachium; species Macrobrachium rosenbergii. The sequence continues at coordinate 36,853,533 of NC_089761.1, read as the reverse complement.
TATATATATATATATATATATATATATATATATATATATATATATATATATATATATATATATATATATATATATATATATATATATATATATATATATATATATATATATATATATATATATATATATATATATATATATATATATATATATATATATATATATATATATATATATATATATATATATATATATAAATACTCTGGAAGATTGCAGTATCTACAAAAAATACAAAACTGAAAAAAAATGGTAGATACTCCCTTGCCTTACTACTGATTTTGCAGATATTGCAAATGGGACCCCCTAAATACTCGTGGAAAGCAATGAAGGTTCATTCTGAAACTGCAGTAACTTGTGTATTAGTGTTTCACGAGCCCAATAGGTGGCATATATCTCAATTTCGAAAATTTTGCAGATACTGCAGTTTTCCATTTTTGGGCAATATAGATATATATATATATATATATATATATATATATATATATATATATATATATATATATATATATATATACATATATATACATATATATGTATGTATATATACATACATACATACACACACACATATGTTTACATATATATATATATATATATATATATATATATATATATATATATATATATATATATATATATATATATATATATATATATATATATATATGTGTGTGTGTGTGTGTGCCTTGATATTTATAGGAATTTAACAACTCGCGTTATTATATTCATATTTAGCTTTTTTATATTTTCCTTATGGTATATTATTATCTTTCTACACTCCTGCTGCAACGCTAGTGAGTTTGAGGACTTGATTATCATGCCCTGACAATCAATCAGTCAACAGTTCGTTCGATCTATTTATAATATCATATACATGGTGAAACTGGTAGGTTGCCAGAGCACGATAATGACATCATTACAATTGATGATTGATTAGGTTTTTTTGTAGAAATTTCCTTTTTTTTTTTGAAGTTTTATCTTAACTGAGAATTTACTCACTCAGATCAAATGCGTGTCTGACTTTCGACAGCGACTAACCAAAGAAATATTTTGTAAGGAAATGGGAAGAGAAACTCGAAGCAATCAGGCATTTTACGTTTTCTGGAAACCGAAACAGCTGCCTGCAGAAACAGGCAAACGCGGGAACGCCGCTCAAAGTTGCTTCTCAGCTGGCAAACAGGAAAATTTCACCGGCGAACAAACATGTGACCACTGACAGAAACTTTGCTGGTAAGTCCTGTTAATGAGAATCCGCCTGAATTTCAAATTAGTTTCCCCCTCGCCAAAAGGGAGGTCTTGATGCGTTCGATCAATGTCGTTGGGTGAAAACTGTTTTCCGCGGTCGCTTGTATGCAAATGAACGTGCCTCTGTGCTCAAAATGGCTCTCAAGAAATTTATTGCAATTCGTAATAGATTTATTGGGATTGCCATTTTCGCATGGTATAAAGTGTCATTCTTTTTTCCGTTGAGTTGCGTAATCGTTTAATTTTATTTTATTTGATTTTTTTATTTTATTTTTTTATTTTACTATAATAATAATAATAATAATAATAATAATAATAATAATAATAATAATAATAATAATAATAATAATAATAATAATAATAATAATAATAATAATATTGACAGGAGGTAGACCCTCTTCTAAGTGTGTCCAACCTTTTGAATATGATAATAATAATAATAATAATAATAATAATAATAATAATAATAATAATAATAATAATAATAATTTGCATATTACCCTAATCCACTTAGACCTTTAATAACAAATAATTCCAAGCAACATCTTTCATGAGTATTTCTGGCTTTGCGCATTCGAAAATTCTACTTATATCTCCAGTAACACTTTATTCAATGCCTCCTGAATGCCCGAGGGGTAAATGGCAGTAACATGACATTAATTTGTGAGTCAAATGCCGATTGCTTTTGCCATTCCTCCAAGCAAAACTCAGCAGAGTACGAAGTTAATTTCATGTCTGGGTTGTCATGCAAATTGATATTTCCTTGGCTGGTGTCATACTGGAACGTAGAGCTAAATCGTTAGTATTTTTGTTGTTTTGATGTTCGAGATATTCAGGCTTTCGTAAGGTACAAGGGGCAGTACGTTGCTTATCATGCTTTCACTTAGGATTGTATATCGCCTGCAAAAGAACTGCATATACAATATCATATTTACTTGTACGATTTATAGATGTCATACCTAAAAGGGTAAATATCAGAAAGATTACTTGCATAAATGAACAACAGTTCAAAAAAGTCAGATATATCAGACTGAATATTTATGGTATTTGGGGCAAGACATCACGCTCATTAATCTCTAGCAAATACAAAAACTTAAACTGTATCACTAAATCAAAGTCTGGTCCTTGCAATGAAAGGGAAAGGTTAGCATAAGTAACCTTGACATTAAATACTGGCAATTTGACGCTGAAGTAAAGGTCTTTTTAATTACGAAAAACCTATGCATATTTTAACGAAGGTGTCTAAGCACGGTAATGAACATCCCTTCAAGAATTCTTACATTAATATTTAACTTATTCATCCGTTCAATTATTTCCCATGCCACTTGATTCTTGAACTTTATTCTTTTATATAATTTCACCCGCCTCCCTACCTCACTCTCTCTCTCTCTCTCTCTCTCTCTGAGCCACACCCAGGAAAGAGTTATGGTATTTGCTGCGTCTCGTCTGCTCATGTGCGAGAGAAGACGAATTAAATTTGTCACTGAAAAATCGTTTTCACTTATTTAGATTTACTTTAAATGAATTAAAAGAAATTGCGTGATTCTCCTAGAAAAAAATATAGATATCTATAGAAATACTGATGCCATGATAACACATTAAGCAATAAGAAATAGATTTGAAGATTAGAAAATAACACGAAAATCATAACAGCACGGTCGTGATAATTGATTGTGTTTAACTGATTAAGAAAACTTTATTTATCTGTCAATGATAATCTGTACTTAAGATTTAAAAAAAATACGTGAAGGCTAAAAGTCGCTAATGAGAGAGAGAGAGAGAGAGAGAGAGAGAGAGAGAGAGAGAGAGAGAGAGAGAGAGAGAGAGAGAGAGATACTCATTAACAATAAAAAGTAAGGCTTCTTTGAAAGTGTGTGTGTGTGTGTGTGTGTGAGAGAGAGAGAGAGAGAGAGAGAGAGAGAGAGAGAGAGAGAGAGAGAGAGAGAGAGAGAAATCTGAAGTTACTGGCTATGTAGATCAAGACGCTTTACTGGGAGCGAAAACTCATTTCAAATTCGATGGAGATTCTCGGAACGTGACACGTTAGTAAATGTATTTCTTATCTGTTTTTCATTTTAGTAAGGATAGGGTGCTGTTGTTAAGATGATTCGTCTATATATGTTAGGTTATGTTGCTTTTAACTCGTACAGTTATATCTCGTACGCACACGAAAATATGTATACGAACACGACAATCAAAACAGATATGTGTTTATATATATATATATATATATATATATATATATATATATATATATATATATATATATATATATATATATATATATATATATTTATATATATATATATAGATCATTCTATTATAATAAAAATATATATATTTGAAACTTTATATACATGTATATAGATCATTCTCATTAGTAATAAAAAGTAAGGCTTCTTTGAAACTGCAAGAGAGAGAGAGAGAGAGAGAGAGAGAGAGAGAGAGAGAGAGAATAGAGAGAGAGAGAGAGCTTCGTTCATTAACAGAGAAAAAGTAGAGGAGAGTTGAAACTGTAAGAGAGAGAGAGATTCTCATTAAAAATATAAAGTAAGGCTTCTTTGAAACTCTAAGGGAGAGAGAGAGAGAGAGAGAGAGAGAGAGAGAGAGAGAGGGAGAGAGAGAGAGAGAGGGAGAGAGACATCCCCACTAACAATATAAAGCAGTGCTTCTTTGAAACTCTAAAAGAGAGAGAGAGAGAGAGAGAGAGAGAGAGAGAGAGAGAGAGAGAGAGAGAGAGAGAGATCAGGCAACCGCACCGAGTTTGCATCGAGGTAATCCGCCTTCCGAGCATCGTGGGGACTCACGACGATAGTTTGTTGTTGTTGGAGACCCATTAATACCCCGGAGGAGGATTAAGTTCCATTAATGGCCCCCGGGGGCGAAATGGGAGGGATTAGCCACGATGGCTGTTTGAGAGGAACGAAAGCTTAATGGTGTTCTGGGTATTTCTCAATGACCAATAAAAGCCGACACTCATTTAGCCTGATCAAGCCAGCGGGCGGGCGGATGCTTTCTCTCCGCCATGATGCTGATGACGATAATGAAAAACTGATGGAAGTGCAGGGATGAGAAGAAGAAAACAAGAAGGTTAAAGCAAAGATGAATGCAGGAAAAGCAGATAATGAAATAAACGGGATATAAGATGGTTGTTTGATTAACTGATGAAGGAAATGAAAAATTTAAAAAATCAAATTAAGGCGCCGTTACAATGGTAGAATCCAAACACTAGGCCGAACACCTGATTCATAGTCATACGAGTTATGTATAACAATAGCCTTAAACCCTTTCTAAAAAATAAATATTGTTTTAAATGTTTAAGTGATAAGACAGGTATAAGTAATGTGCTCAGTATATATGGTAAAAGCTGTTCAGATATTCCATGATTCTCTGTAACGTATTCCCTTCAAACTTCAGTATCTTAGCTTCAGTTATGATAAGTTACTATAATATACGTTTAGTTAATGTAAAATATAACCATATAACTCTATAATGAAATATATTTTGCAAAGAGATATGCAATGTTTGAATTGCATTTCATTACACTGGCATTCTCACTGACAATCATCTGACTCTGAACCACAAATAATTTAGTGCAATATCTATAACAATTACATGAAATCTCTCCTAATTCATCCCAAAAATAATAGTAATTGTCCCTTGAAGTTGAACTATAAGTCTATTTTCTTACTTCGTAATGAAGTGTCCCTGACAATTACCTGAAGTATCTCCTTATCTAATCCAGAAATAATTATAATTGTTCCCTGAAGTTGAACTATAAGTCTATTTTCTTCGTAACGGTTCTGACGAGGATTTACGAAGTCTCTTCAACTTATTTTCTCGCAGCGAACTCCTGAGATTATGGAATTTACTGCTGTCTTCCCCGGTTTGAGCAGATTAAGTTCCAGGCTGTGGCTTGATCCGATGAGATATTAGCTGGAGCTGAAGACTCGAGATGGTGTATGCGTACACACCATGAATATATATATATATATATATATATATATATATATATATATATATATATATATATATATATATATATATATATATATATATATATATATCCACACACATACATATGTGTGTGTGTGTGTGTGTGTGTGTGTGTGTGTGTGTGTGTGTGTGCCTGTGTGTGGCAGTGTATGGGTTTACATGTGTTATTTAGTGGAATGGTAAAAGTTTTCTGCACACGGGACTTAGCCATATTTCATCAATTAAAGTATGAAAATAACATTGATATATGAATTGATTTTTTCCCAGAAATAACCCTCTGTTCAGAGGAAGGACTCATGGAACGTCGTGTCTCGTGTTTGCAGGCCACGTTCCTCCCATGAGACGAGAGTAGACTGTACCCAAGGAACACGTCAAGGATTTTGAAAATAGTCTACGGATATTCCACGCCACATTTCACTAGTCCCTCTAAACTTGGTGTGAATTTCGTAGATACTTTACAAGATATATATATATATATATATATATATATATATATATATATATATATATATATATATATATATATATATATATATATATATATATATAATATATATAAAATCTTTTTTATTAAAAGAATTCCTCACTAGGATTGTTTGCCTCTCCATTTATCAAAGAACGACAGACATATCAGAATAATGGTAAAAATGCAGTAACGGAGAAAAAGAATCATAAGAAAAATCGAAAAAAACGATAAAGAAGTTAAATGCACTGATGTGGTAATCTATATGCGTAAATATAAGAATTTATCAGGTAACCATATACGAATGCATGTCTAGAAATATGCGTGAGTGATTGCAATGCTGTAAGGTTTTCTCCTACCCAATATTACTCATTAATAACTTATTTCCATATACAAAATACATCACTCCTACCCCCACCTTTGCCTCTCTCTCTCTCTCTCTCTCTCTCTCTCTCTCTCTCTCTCTCTCTCTCTCTCTCTCTCTCTCTCTCTCTCTCTCTCTCTCTCTTAAATATTTTATTTTTTCTAGTCTGCAATTCAGTTATTTCCTTCTTTCTTTCTCTTGATCTCTCTCTCTGAAATAATTTATTCACCTAGTCTGGCTTTCAGTTATCTGCCTCTCTCTCTCTCTCTCTCTCTCTCTCTCTCTCTCTCTCTCTCTCTCTCTCTCTCTTATCTCTCTCTCTCTCTCTAATCTGAATATTTTGAATTTATTTCCTTCTCTCTCTCTTGCTCTCTCTCTCTCTCTCTCTGAAAAAATTTATTCACCTAGTCTGACTATCAATTATCTCTCTCTCTCTCTCTCTCTCTCTCTCTCTCTCTCTCTCTCTCTCTCTCTCTCTCTCTCTCTCTCTCAAAAACATTATTTATCTAGTCTGAAATTCAGTTATTTCCTTCTCTCTCTCTCTTGCTCTCTCTCTCTGAAATAATTTATTCACCTACTCTGAATATCTCTCTCTCTCTCTCTCTCTCTCTCTCTCTCTCAAATACATTATTCATCTAGTCTGAAATTCAGTTATTTCCTTCTCTCTCTCTTGCTCTCTCTCTCTCTCTCTCTGAAATAATTTGTTCACCTAGTCTGACTATCAGATATCTGCTCCTCTCTCTCTCTCTCTCTCTCTCTCTCTCTCTCTCTCTCTCTCTCTCTCTCTCTCTCTCTCTCCTCATTCGCTTCATTAGTCATCTTCTCCAGGGGCCTCATTCAAACGCCAAATTCTCCTCAGAGTCACACGCCGACAGGTCCTCAACATCTGAAGACGAGTGTTGCTTCTCATTCCATCTCAAAGTAAAACCGAGAAACGCCCGTCACTCGAGGTGTACAGAAAACCTTTATTGAGGAAGACACCTTTCTGTCCTCCGTATGGCCTCCTAGAGAGAAGGGGGAAGGTGGGGGAGATCTGACGTTTCTCCTGAAGGCGGAAGAACTCGTCAATCTGATGCCTAAGTAGGAAGTAGTGTCTCCCTGAGATTTGGGAGGAGAGGTGAAGTGCTTGATTACTGAGAAGTGTGAAGTGTGAAGTGTGAAAGAGTTGAATCTTCGTGGGTAGTTATAGGAAGATTGGGAGAAATGACTGACAGGTTTTTTTTATTTCTCCTTTTTTTCGAGGCGGGGGTGGGGGGGTCGAATAGTAAAGGAAAGAGCAAGATAGCTGTTATTTGATATGAGATAAGATATACGTGTTTATACGTATCTGTAGGAAGGCTGATAATTACATGCATGCATATAGACACTCACCCAAAGTATATATGTATGTATGTATACTTGTATATATATAATATATATGTGTGTGTGAGTGCGTGCATGTGTGTGGTCCTGTATGCAAGTACAAAAAAATAAATAGAACCATATCAAAACGATAATAAAGAATAGTTTTCGAGAGAAAAGATTATTCTACCGTATAAAACAACAGCATAAATCTGTTCATACGGAGAACATTCTATGACGTCACGAAGAAACATAAGAAATAAGAAATCATAGAATCCCAGAGAATAAAAAAAATAAAGATAAGAATCTCATTGATAAGGCTTTTAAAGCATCTTAGTAAATAGCATGTAACGAAAACTTAAATAAGTAATGGATAAATATAATTAGTCAAAAGATGCATTTTTATCATTCAAAATAGGCAGAAACGGGCAAAAAAATTCTAAATACAGAAGACAAAAAGAAACAACCTGTATTTAAGATTCAACAGGAGAGAGAGAGAGAGAGAGAGAGAGAGAGAGAGAGAGAGAGAGAGAGAGAGAGAGAGAGAGAGAGAGAGAGAGAAAAAAAATATTATTATTTTGACTATCGTTGTTATTATTACTAGAATGTATAAAAATTATTATCATCGTTGCCATGATTATGACTAGATTATAGAAAAATAATCATCATTATTATTTTTATCAATGTAGTGGTTGTTTTCCTCACCACTGTTGTTCTTCTCACCACTGTTGTTCTTCTTGCTATCACCACCCAAACCCCTCTTTATAGATCCGTACGGTTTATCCGAATTCACTTAGTGTAAGTGAAAAGAGAGGCAGAGAGTTGTTCCCCCAAGTAACAGAATAAGAAATGAAGACTTTTCCCACAGCAACAAAGCTTTGAAACCACTTCGACTTAATTCCCCCGAGACCCAGAGAGAGAGAGAGAGAGAGAGAGAGAGAGAGAGAGAGAGAGAGAGTTAACGAAGCCTCAGTTTCTCCGAGTTTCTCTTAAGGGAGAGAGAGATAAGATGGGATTAGGAAACTGTGTCGAGAATTTCAGCAGAAAGAGGGAAAATAAATGAAAGCTCGGCGTGTCTCAGAGTTGATGACGAGCTGGGAGCTTTATGTTATAATGGGGAGTTATTTTTCTTTTATGTTTTATTTGAGGTGATTGGAAGTTATCCATTAACTGATGCCGGCGTTTGCTCGTAGACATGCCTGGAATATATATATATATATATATATATATATATATATATATATATATATATATATATATATATATATATATATATATATATATATATATATATATATATATATATATATATATATATATATATATATATATATATATATATATATATAAGAAACTCTAGAAGAGTAGCCAGGGTATATCCACTGCCCCATCCATTCTTTACTATTCTTTTACTATTCATGAAAGATGACCCCTACTGCAGAAAACTCCCACTTCAAAAACTCCCACAACAAAAACTCCCACTACAAAAAACTCCAACTACAGTACCCTCTCCACACACCGACGCATAAGAGTTTTTTTTATCACAATAGAAGACAATCTTCTTCTTTTTTCTGGTACGGAATTAATGGTCCGCCTCCCACACTCACGACGGTAGAGTAAACAGTAAACTTCGTAATTACCGGAAGACAATCTGGTGTTTTCTCTTCGCCTTGCCCTTCAAAATTGCTGGATGGCGTGTTGAGTAGGGGAACGGGTCGATTATGGAGTGGGTTACAGGCCCTGGGATGGGTGTCAGGGGTACGTGGGTGGGGTTAGGTGTATACCTTCTCCAGACACGTGTAAATTCGTTGTTCCGCTGCCGAAATATATGACAGGAAACTTTTCTGTCAATATGGAAGTTTTCCATGCTGTTGAGGTCAGGGATTTGGTTGTCAGATCATTTCTTTTGGAGATATGTATTTTTATACTAGGTTTATTAGTGTAACACACACACACACATACAACACACACACACACACACACACACATATATATATATATATATATATATATATATATATATATATATATATATATATATATATATATATATATATATATATATATATATATATATAATCAATAGTTTTATTAAATAATATTTTATATATATATATATATATATATATATATATATATATATATATATATATATATATATATATATATATATATATATATATATATATATATATATATATATTAACTAGAAGAGAAACGCATCAAATATTCGGTTAAGAACAAAGTCAAATGTGGGAACACTAACCTACCAAGCCATCGATACTGGGCGTCTTAAAAAAGCAGCGTCCTGGATAATAAAAAAAGAAAAGAAAATTAGAAAATGCGTTAGAATGACCTCAAAAACAATTCATCATTTGAAGTAAAAGCGAAAATAAATACGACTTTCATAATATAAAAAAACATACCGAACTAATTATTAGCTATTCCAAAGGGTTTTGGAGATAATGCTGTAATTAAATGAATCTCTCATTCATCGTACAGATTCGCAATTAGAATTACAATTACTTTTTGCAAATTGCCTCGCAAACCGGGGACTCGCGAACCCCGAATTATTTCACGGAAGATAAAGCTGGCAAAATGCGGCTCCGGTCTAAATAAACTAAAGTCATAATTTAGAAAACCTTACCCCGGGTTTTCTTGTTTATTATGCCAGCAAGTCATAACAAGACAAAATGGTGCCATTTATTTCCCAACTAACCGCTGCCGTAAATAATATATGAGACAGTTCTTGCATTTTTAAGATAAAGCTACATTGTTCGTTTTGAACACAATGTCGTATATGTTTTAATGGCAAGACAAGGGAAGGATATGATATGTATGTATATGTATATATATACAGTACATATATATACATATACATAATATATATATATATATATATATATATATATATATATATATATATATATATATATATATATATATATATATATATATATATATATATATATATATATATTTGTGCCCATGATTAAATACATGTGTCGTTAGACATTCTCTAGGTTAGGAAACATATTTTCTTTATGCTCAAACTGAAGATAAAATTCCATTGTTTTCTCTTGACAATCTGATATTTTTAGTAGATCTAAATTTAAAGATAAATAAATACTGATATTTGATTTTCCAATCTGATTTCAGTTAAAATGATTTATTTTTTTTTTGTGACTTTAAAATAGTTTTGCTCTACAAAAAATGTCTTTTGTCATCAATCATCGTAATTTGAATTTTTTAAATTCTTTCTTCATTATAATTTTGTAATAACTATTCTATTTTTTCTCTCCTATTATTAGACTTAATCTTTCATTTTACAACTAATAATATTTTGTTGTTTTTTTACGTGCTGATCAATCATACCTTTCAGAAATGATATTCATGAGATATCCAATCGCATGATACCTTGGTAATGCACACAGAGAATACAATAAACCATTCGAAATAACTTAATTTTATGAATATTCTTGCTTTCAAATTCATTTCCTCCCATTATATTGGCTTTTCTTTAGCCACATGATCACGGAAAGGTCTCTGACCTGGATTCATCAACGTGATCTGTAATCAATACATTGCATGTGACTCAACCATTAGTTTTTTTCGTTGGAAGAAATATACTTTCTAGCAATTGGTCTTCAAAGTTAAAAGTGTCTTTTGTTAACAATTCGTTAGGTACTTTTTGTTTGCAGAGCAACAGAGGCAAAGAATATTTCTAGAGTAGATGTTTCGTAGTTAAAAGAATATTTTACACGATATTTCAAATTGAGGTTCCATTTAGAATCTCACAACCATCGTATGTTTATGATATTTATTCTTTGCATATTTTCTTTACAGAATGATATGACGTACTGAAGGAACTCCGATATATCAAACTCAGCGTCTCTCAGTACATAGAACATTGACAACGATGAAGTTGAACGCACGGGTCAAAAACACGTTCATATTTAGTTTAGTGTTTGTGATAATCAACAGTCACCTGTCCAGTGACCATTGACAGCGATACCCGGAAGAAAAGAATGCATAATAATGGTGCTAAGATGGAAGCAACGACGGACAATCACAGGCCAGGAGAGAGTGTAAACAGGAACAAGAACTCGCTCGCTTGGCCGACCAAGAACCTTCCCTTCGAGCGTCTGAAAAACATAATCTGTTTCGAGCAGTGTCGGGAGAGGAGGGCTTATCCGGCGCACACGACTAGATATGATGTACAAACGTTGCAGGTGCAGTCGAACTCTTGATATCAAAGGGCAGATAAGCATCCATGGCCTTTCTCTTCCGTTGAGCGAGACTTTTTCGAAAGTCCCAGTCGGCCGCTACTTAGCCCCAGTCTGAATAGCAGTGCAGCGTGTTCCCCCATCCCCAGTTCTCTGGACGGACCGTGTTTAACCCCCACCCCCTGTTCGACACCCAGGACCTTAGATTGTTCGCCCCGTGGTGGTCGTTTTGCGTCGGTGGAATTACCCGAAGGTGTCTGTTCGCTCCTCGTCCCACTTATGAAAACATTCACTTCGCTGATTTCTGTGTTGTATTTGTTGTGCGAGTCGCTCTTGCGCCTCCTCGTCCGCGTGTTGTTCTCCGACACATACCGCGTCAGGCCCTACGATCCTATGAGCCTCCTGGCTGCCCATGGAGCGGAAAAAGGAACCGTAAGAAGAAGGCCATGCCCCCAGAGTTGCCATAAGGCCCAGCAGCCCTCGAGACCCCCGCAGCTTCGAAGGATTCCCCTCGGCGGAGCGAGACGGCATCAAACCAGGCGCCGGAGGAGCATTCTGGAGCCTCTGAGGAGGAAGGATCAGGATCCTCGGAGCGACGACGTTCGAGAGCCTCGGAGGGACCACCACCAGCAGGAGCAGGAGGAGGAGGAGGACGTCAGCCCGAAGTCGAGGAACCGCTGTGCTTCTTCAGATGGTGGGGGCGAGAAGCTTCATTTCATGGCACTTGGATTTCTCACTCTTCTTGTCCTTCTCCCCAACACAATCATCGCCTATGAACTCAAGCGTAAGTCATTTAAATTCATTTGAGTTATTTACTTAATTTGTATATCATTCTCATAGAATACCTACGCAAATTCATCGTAAGTAATCTTCAGAGTAATGTATATCATTGTTCATATTTTCTAGCCCTTTTTAATATATAACTTGCCTGTGACGTCAATCATTCATAAGATCTCATTTACAACAAGATTGGTTTTAAATACGGTACTGAGTGTTACCATGATGTAAAGAGTGTACATACGCAAACACACACACACACACACACACACACACACACACACACACACACATATATATATATATATATATATATATATATATATATATATATATATATATATATATATATATATATATATATATATAGACTACCTTACATCTGGGTTCATATAATTCGCAAAAAATCTGGAACCTCGAGTTAAAGAAATTCATAATGATAACAACTGATTGACAGAACATTTTAAATAATATTACTGTAATTAAACGGGATACTTAAAGGTATAGTCAGTCAGAATTTCTTTCTGTGCTTAGATTGGAAGAGAATCAAAGAATTTACTATTTCAAATATATATATATATATATATATATATATATATATATATATATATATATATATATATATATATATATATATATATATATATATATATATATATATATATATATGTGTGTGTGTTGTGTGTGTGTGTGTACATTTCCATTATATTGAATACATAATCACACGAATGAGCAAGAGTATGAATGAAAAAACCATTCCATTAACAGCTCCGTCAATCCAAATATTTCCCAAACTTGCGAGTCCTTTTGTTGAAATAACCACTAAGTCCTCTACGAGAATGAATAAAACGGCCTCTAACTCCTCCCTAAGAATAAAAAAGACATCAGATAACTCCATTATCATTCAAACAAGCCTCATATAAGCACAAAAGTAGTCATCAGCAGAGGGGGTGTTAATCCAGGGAGTCTATTGTGTAAGGGACATCGGCCATGTTCCTTCCCAGACTCTGTAAGACTGAGAAACTTCCTCGTAGATTCCATAGGGTCTGGAAAACAAGGAGTCGTATATTCTTTTCTTCTAAAGTTCTGTCCTCTTTGCTGCTATTTTAACTGTCATATAATTCTCCAGATAACTTATCTTCTCCTATTTTCTCCTATTCTCTGGTCATCAAAAAAAAAAAATATATTTTTTTTACGTAACAGAAAAATAATTCTTTTCACTTTCTCTAAAGATATTTTTTTTTCACTTGTATTTTCTGTTTGAGCATTTATTGTATTGTCGTATATTTATATTTATTTCCAAAGAATTCTATAAAAATATTCTCTACAGATCCTTCTGTTCCGTTTCATTTTATTAAGGTTTTACATTATTTAATTTTTTCCCCCTGAATTTATGACATTTAATCATAAGCTATACATATTTGTAACGATTATTGATAAAACTGCAAAATTTCTTGCAACAAAGTTTTTTGAGAATATTGAGTTTCTGTCTATCATAATTTCAAATATCTTTTCATATATCCATATTACATTGTAGGTTACAGCCAATGCGCTTGGTATATTTAGCCTTGAAAATAAAGTAAGCTATTTTTGACACGGTTTATATCATTATAAACACAGAACTGAAAAATCTTCTAGTCACCACTACAATGATATTCGTTTCCAGAGACCCCTTAAAGAGTTCTACTTGAATGTTTCAGATAATTTGTTATACAGTATGACAGAAAACAGACAATATTTTAACGTTTCATTTTTTTATGTCCAAGAGAAACATGGTTCATATCATTTTAAATTCATGGCTAAAAAATACTCTAGTTATCATTACAATAACATCCGGTCCCAGGCACACCTTAAAGGGATGCTACTTAAATATTTCAGATAATAGTTTATACAGTACCTCCCAAAAGTGATTTTACTTACACGTTTCATTTTTTAAGATGAAGAGAAAAATACGGCGCAGCTTTCTAAATCAGACCCAGCAGCTGCATTTAGGGAAGTGACTATTAACAGACCTCATTTCTTAAGTGATATTAAACACACTTATTAAAAAGAAAAAGGAGGTAAATTATTCAGAAAATACACCGAGAGACTGAGAAAATAAGACAAGAGAAAAAGTTCGTGAAGAAAGGACAGTTCTCGAGCCTCAAAAAAGAAGCAAAAACGTGTAAAAGAAACAGAATAAACAAAAAAGAAGAAGAAGAAGAAGAAGAAGAAGAAGAAGAAGAAGAAGAAGAAGAAGAAGAAGAAGAAGAAGAAGAAGAAGAAGAGATAATATCTCAGCCAGGAGGATATTACGAGGCGCAGGTGAAATGGAAGCGAAAACCCCGCGAGTGATATTGGGGCTTCCGAGATGACTTCTTCATGTGTACGTGTCGCCATTTTCAGGGATCACCGAAAGTTTAGTTCTATCAAGCGAGAGAGAGAGAGAGAGAGAGAGAGAGAGAGAGAGAGAGAGAGAGAGAGAGAGAGAGAGGCTGATGGAGGGGGTTTTCAGACGCCCGTTTGTTTCCCCCCAGAGGTGGAGGAGTGAAGGGATGGAGGGGAGTGGGAGGGGAGGGGAGGGAAGACACCCATCTCCCTGTTGTAGCGGTTTGTCTTTCCATATTCAACACTTCTTTCTTTTTGGATTCTCTTCGAGACGATCTGTTTTGAGTAGTCGGGCGTCTCTCTCTCTCTCGAAGATGAATCGATGAGGCGTAAAGGGGATCCGAGGTGTTTTAGTGCCGGCTGATGCGGCTGTTCATCTGTAGAAGAGCGTGGATGTGATTCACATCTAAATGTTACCACGTTTGGAGAAACATGTCCTCAGTTATGAATTCGTACCCAAACATACCTGTGGATTTATCTGTCCGTTTCAGGACTCACGCTACTATGAATATTTTTTCAGTTACTACGTTCGTTGGTTTTCGATTATGTTGGCCTTATGCCAGTGTATGCACTATATCTCAGGTTGTTAAGTGCTGTAAGGGTATGCAAAAAGCCTCGTGCTCACCCCTTAAATCAGCCTACCAAATCAGACCTAAATTTGTCTATTATTGCAAAGGCTTTTCTTTTTATTTTAAGTCAGACCTAAATTTGTCTATTATTGCAAAAACTTTTCTTTCTATTTTAAGGTAAGGTTGCAACTTTTCATTATCCTTCTCGTAAGATGATTTTTCTTCCTACTAAGGCGAGGTCACACTGACCTTACCTGTCTGGAGTCAGCCACAGAAAAAAAGAAATAATATTAATAAATTTTTCGAGTGTATAGTGAGATGATCCATCAACGTAATAATTTATCTTTTTTTTTTTTGTGGGTAGGGGAACTTGTCTAGTGAAAGATTACGTCTTTGATTTTAGTTTTCTGGAAAAGAAAACTATTGTTTCGGTTTTGTCTGTCCGTCCGCTCTTTTTCTGTCCGCCCTCGGATCTTAAAACTACTGACGCCAGAGAGCTTTATATGATTATCAGTTCCTTCAATAAAGTAAGAAACTGCAAACCAAAATTTGTTTACACATTATCCAAATCAGTTTTTCTTTGTTGTTATACCAGCGTCTAAGGAAAGTCTTTGTAAGTGGGATTAGAACTTACAAACACTAACAACAATAAGAAAATAATATGATCCCTCTAAAGTGTTTTTGCACACACACACACACACACACACACACACACACACACACACACACACACACATATATATATATATATATATATATATATATATATATATATATATATATATATATATATATATTTATGTATATATATACATATATATATATATATATATATATATATATATATATATATGTATGTATATATATATATATACATACATATATATATATATATATATATATATATATATATATATATATATATATATATATAACATTATTCATATATATTTTTATAAATAATATATATCATACATTGTAACATTATTCATGTTTTTTATAAATAATAAGGATCAGAATATAAATATTTTTAGCTGAATGTAAAAAATATTTTCCTTGTTTGCCATACTGACAATAAGCAGTAAATCTAGAATCGCAATTCCCTGACAAGATCGAAAAAGATAAAATGACATAGATCTGATACCTACTCGCATAGAGAGAGAGGGAGAGAGTCAGGAAATATTTGAATTCCAATTCTAGTACGCTTTTCAGGTATCACATGAGTTCACGGTTCAACAGACGAAAAAAAAAATATATATAACCATTTCCACATGATTTCCGAACGCTGGTCTCTGACCAGTGAAAGAACCAGCAGCTCTGATCAGGGACGGGAAAATAACAAATTCATTCCGTCGACGTGCGTATATTACATGCAAATTAAGCCATTTTCCTTTTCGGGACCTGAGTGATATT
>NC_089761.1:36824272-36826772 GCF_040412425.1 Macrobrachium rosenbergii | reverse complement strand
ATATAACTTTATAATTACATTTTTTTTATTTCCCAAAATTCCAGTTTTCGTTGAATCGTAACACCACGACCCAGAGGGTCCGCTTCCTTCCGACACCTGACGACAACGGGAGGGCCCTCACCTGTACAGCCTCGAATCCTAAGGTTCCTCATTACCACCTGGCTACCTCAAGGACGCTTCAAGTATACTGTGAGTGCATCTCTGGTCACGAGTTCGTGGGAGTTTACTTAATTTTTCAAGGGATTATGAACAGAGAAGGCGTTAGGTGATTGGAAATTCGGGGTCTAGACAAGATAACAGATATTCACTTTTTCAGGAGTCACTGTTTGCTCTCTTCGTATCATTTTGATATCATTACATGATAATTACGTTATGTAATGATTTATCTCGACCTGATCAACTCACATTGCATTCGTAAAATCTTTTCAAATGTCCTAGTGTTTCATTTTCAATTATCTCCATTTTTATTGTCTCTTTTCATATCATCTCACGATAATTATGTCATTTCTTATAATTTATGTCATTGTAGATAGCCCATATTGTATTTAACGGCATTTTAAACCCTGGTCTAAGAGTTATTTTCTAACATTGAAAGTCGTTTCCACCTTTTAATATATTATTAGATAACTAGGTAATTTCGCTTTGGTTTATTTAAATTAGCCTATATTATATTTAACAGCATTTCAGTGGCTGATCTAAGTGTGTTATTTTCTAACGTTGCAAACATTTTGCGCTATTTAATACCACAAGATATTTATGTCATTTCTCCTTGTTTTGTTTAAATTAGCCTACATTATATTTAACTGCATTTTAATTCTTGGTGTAAGTGTTATTTTTCAACACTGAAAATCCTTTCCATTTTGTTAATATCATAACAAGATAACTACTACATTTCACCTTGCTTGATTTTAATTAGTCCACATTTTATTTAAAGGCATTTTAATTCCTGATATAAGTACTATTTTTTAACATTGGAAACCTTTTCCACTTTTTAATACCACAAGAAGATACCTAAGTCATGTTACCTTCTGATTTATATTTATTTTAACCCACATCATTTCAATTCCTGGTCTAAGTGTCATTTTCTAACATTGAAAATCCGTTCCACTTTTTAAAGTAATTTTAAATCAAGATAGTGTCATTTTCTAACATTGAAAACCCCTTTCATTTTAACAGCAAGATACCTACATCATGTTACCTTCTGATTTATATTCATTTTAACCCACACCATTTCAATTCCTGGTCTAAGTGTCATTTTCCAACACTGAAAACCCCTTTACACTTTTCAAAGTAACAACAAGATGCCTACATCATGTTACCTTTTGATTTATATTCGTTTTAACCGACATCATTTCAATTCCTGGTCTTTCTAAATCACTTTCTAACATTGAAAATCCCTTCTGATATATATTCATTTTAACCCACATTACATTCATATCATCTTTCCCAACGCCCACTTCAATTCCTGGTCTTTCTAAATCTCCCCCCGCCCCCCCGCAGTCGCACCGGAAGTAAAAGCCCGCCTGGCCCCAGCCTTAGACCCGGAAAAGATCAAAGAGGGAGAGGACGTGTATTTTGAATGCGTCATCAAAGCCAATCCTCCGGAAACAAGGGTCCTTTGGTTGCACCAGGTAAGGATCCCGAGGAAGGTAGGACTGAATGACGATCCTTAACAAAGGATTTAATTCTGCAGTCATTTCCCTTTGGTTTGGTCTTATCATTTTGTTATTGTTTGTGCTCTCTCTCTCTCTCTCTCTCTCTCTCTCTCTCTCTCTCTCTCTCTCTCTCTCTCTCTCTCTCTCTCTCTCTCTCTCTCTGTTTTATACTAGTTTAGCATTTCTTCTATGTTTGGTTTTCAATCCCTATCTATTTATCTATCTATTTTACACTGGCTCGTTGACACTCAGTATTTCTTCTATAATTGTTTTCAATCCCCATTTATCTATCTATCTATCTATCTATCTATCTATCTATCTATCTATCTATCTATCTATCTATCTATCTATTTATCTATCTATCTATCTATCTATCTATCTATCTACTTCGAAAACGTACGACTAAATCGATATTTTCTGCTACCGAAAACCCTAGGCGTAAATATAGCCAATTACCTAATATCAAAATGTTTACTCAGCAACCACTTAAATTTCTCTCTCTCTCTCTCTCTCTCTCTCTCTCTCTCTCTCTCTCTCTCTCTCTCTCTCTCTCTCTCTCTCTGATACTTTATCTTCCTATTTCATCTTTCATTTATTTAACGAATCATAGAATTATCAGAGAGAATATCCAAACATCATTTGAATTTAAAGCCAAGATTTATAGGTGTTTACTCTTCATTACTCAGGTTAGATAATATTTGCTATTCACTTACACAAAGAGACGGGAGGATGAGACAGCATAATACTAAAAGGAAGATGTTAGAGAGAGAGAGAGAGAGAGAGAGAGAGAGAGAGAGAGAGAGAGAACATTTTTTATTTAGTGAGTGATGTTTTTACGTTTCCGG
>NC_089761.1:36784272-36816772 GCF_040412425.1 Macrobrachium rosenbergii | reverse complement strand
ACTGACAGATTGCATAGGTCCTTCTGAACTTATACACGGGCTTCAGCGGAGGGTCATGGACGGCGAATTCTGATTGGTTGCAGTCGGCGAACTTCAAGCCAAATTTCCGCGGCGAAGCTCGATCCTGACAGATCTTCGCAACCTGGGAATATCATTCATTCCAGCGTTCCCATTGGCCTGCCGTTGCGTGATGTCATGCCGGCTGACATCATCGGTAGTTTGGCTGCTATTGGGCTGAGGATGAATGATGTCATTATCTACTCTTTCTGTCGTAGTCATTGTCTCGAAGGGGGCTCATTGCATCTCCATTCTCGAAGTTGTCGTTTTCAGGTATTCGTTGGATTTGGTGAGTGTTCTGCATTACATCATTGGGACATGCATCGCTCCTCCATTCAGGCCAATGGGGCTGGAATCGAATGATATTCCCAGGTTGCGAAGATTCGTTGAGTTTGGACTGCAACCAGTGAATTCGCCGTCCTGACCGCCCGCTTATTTTTCTTAAATTTGAAGGACCTATGCAATATAGGAGTCCTCTACGATGCCTCCTGCACCTATAGAACTAACCACTATATAAAGAAGAGAAGTCCCCATGAAAGGAAAATAGAAAAGTCTCCACTACAAAATAAAAAATAGAAAAAGTCTTTGAATGCAGTTGAAGCAATAATATTAATAGAACCTGTTTAAAAGAGGGTCTGCTGCCAAATTATAAAATAATAATAATAATAATAATAATAAAAATAATCGAGATATAATGTAACTCTGAAAAAGCAAGATCTTCCATCTTGAAGATCTAAATAAATGGTAAATATATAAAAATAAATAAATAAATAAATAAATATATATATATATATATATATATATATATATATATATATATATATATATATATATATATATATATATATATATATATATATATATGTGTGTGTGTGTGTGTGTGTGTGTGTGTGTGTGTGTGTGTATGTATGTATGTAAATTCGATGTCGAAGTTTCTATTTCATATTGTTGCTGATAACGTTTTCGCCCTATTTTGCATCTTCAATTAATTATTCTTAGATTTAGCTTATATACTTTATATTCTTTGACAACAAAATTTCTTTTGACCATTCTTGGTTCTTTATGATGTTTCCCTTTTTTTCAGTTAATTTTTATCCTTCAAAATAAACAAAAGGAAAGTCATGGAATATGTTATTTTTATGTTATTATTAAAACCTTTACTGCAATACTATTGACCTTACTCCACCCTTGGCTATCTCTTGGTCATGCATTGAATGGAGAAGAAAAATTCATTCATAATACGAACGAAATAATGATGGGTATTTCCTGAATGAAAAGTAAACGTACTCACGCGAATTGCTTGCTTAATTATGCAAATGCCTTCTAACTTATGAATATGCAAGCAAAATTATTATTGAGTAGGTTAGCAAGGTTACTGATTAAAATAATTGTTCGTTTTATGTTCACATAGCGGCTTAAAGCAGATACTAAGAGTTTTTTTATTAGTGTTTGGTTTTATATAATATATATATATATATATATATATATATATATATATATATATATATATATATATATATATATATATATATATATATATGCATATATGTATATATACATATAATTTATTTGAGTGTTTGTCTGGTCTTCTGGCCCTGAAACCGAGTGCGTCTTCGACTGAACTTGAGTATAATTGGATACAATGAGGAACTCGGTAAAACTCGCTAATTAGATACAAAAAGAAAGTTATAAGTACGCCAAGGGCTCTTTCCACTTAATGACAACTGCCAAAAAAAAAAAAGAATTATTTTTTCTTTCCTACGACAAAATTTGTCTTCTTTGTGATATCGGATTAACTAATTCCAGATGGAGATATGTTTGTACTTAATCTCTTTTTCTAGGTTTTCATAATTCTACTGCATTTTAATGAAAGTGGTTGCATTTAAGTAAATCTACTTGCAATGTGTTTCTAATGACACCAACGTTGCAGAGGTATTTTGTTAAAAAAAGTCTTCAGAATAAAAACTTAGTATGATTATTATAAAAGTTAACTGATCTTCAAAAGGAAAGTCACGAAAGGCAGCTGGATTTTGCAGGAAATATTACATAAAGGATCACATAATTTGGAAAATATTAAGAGCAACGGTTTTTAATATTAAATAATTATATTAAAAAATGAAGGTATGATTTTTTTAATGGATAATTTAAGCAGAATAATAAAGGTTTCATGCAAGGATAAATTATGCAAGAAAGTCAAGTAATTTCAATAAAGAGAAAAATGTAGGTAATATCATTAAGTTCCTCGAGTTGGTAGAGGAAATGAAAACTCTGTAACTCATATATGAACAAGCTATTAGATAGAATATATTGAAAAAAATTTTTAATGTGAAATTTGAAAATAACACTAATCAATGATCATGGAAGCTGAAGGCATGAAACGGCAAGCAGTCAGGTATATTTGCAAGCAGAAATATTAAAACGTTCAGAAAAGGAATTTTTGCGACGCCTTGTAGATAAACACGTCATAACTCCCCTCTTTCTTGAAGCAAACAGAGAGAGACAGAGAGAGAGAGAGACAGACAGACAGACAGACAGACAGACAGCCAGACAGAGAGAGAGAGAGAGAGAGAGAGAGAGAGAGAGAGAGAGAGAGAGAGACAGAAAGAGAGAGAGACAGAGAGACACACAGAGAGACAGATAGACAGAAAGAGAGAGACAAAGACACAGAGAGAAACAGAGAGACAATGAGAGAGAGACAGACAGACAGACAGAGAGACAGTGAGAGAGAGAGAAACAGATAGACAGAAAGAGAGAGAGAGAGACAGAGACACACAGAGAGACACAGAGAGACAGTGAGAGAGAGAGAGAGAGAGACAAACAAACAGAGAGACAGAGAAAGAGACAGACAGAGACAGAGAGACAGAGCCTGCCTGAGAGAAACATCTACAACGTCAGTGTTCAATATAGAGCCTCGGCTGGTTAACACAGACTGCCCGCTACCAGGCGATGTACTATACTCCCAAGTTTATTAGCTCGTAACGCAAAGAAAGGAATTCTGGCGGGCCGATATTGGAACGACATATGTCGCTGACACCATTTGAATTTTGATAAGGAGGCGGCGAAGGCAGCAGGCGAGAATATCGTGCGGATGTGGAAGGCTTCCTTTGGGAAGCTCTTATTGCGCTGGGGCTTGGGGAGGGGAGGGTTCCTCTCTCCCTGGTCTTTCTCTATATATGCATGGCACTGGTTGGTGACAAGGTGAAGAGTTGAACTTGGGTTAACTATTATAATTATTATTATTATTATTATTATTATTATTATTATTATTATTATTATTATTATTGGAGCTGAGTTTTATTGTTGCATCAGCTGCGTTTGATCTTTGTAAATTTAGTTTCGATATTATTATTATTATTATTATTATTATTATTATTATTATTATTATTATTATTATTATTATTATTGCTGGAACTGCATTTTCTTGTTGTATCAGCTGCATTTGATCTTTGTAAATTATTATTATTATTATTATTATTATTATTATTATTATTATTATTATTTATTACTGGAACTGAATCTTCTTGTTACAGCAGCTGCATTTGTAAAGTTTTTTGATAAATTATTTTTTATTATTATTATTATTATTATTATTATTATTATTATTGTTGTTGTTTTGTTATTGATTTTTCATGATATCGCAAAAGGCATATACATACACACAGAGACACACACATGTATGTATATGTATATATATATATATATATATATATATATATATATATATATATATATATATATATATACATATATAAATACATACATACATACATGCATACATACTTATATGAATACCCAAACACAAGCACATTTACAAGAGCAACTAAACGTCTCACATCAACTCAGTGTAATACGTTTTGCATGTAAATGAAGATGTAAATTCTCAAATCTTGTTTCCGCCCGGTGGCTACGCAGTAAGAGTTCTCATGCATATATATTGCAGATGTTATCTTGCGTAATTTTTCAAGATTGCACGGAGCTGGGTCCCTCGGAGGGAGGGGTATGCCCTGCTTACTACCGTTTATTAACATTATTTTGCATAACCCTCTTTTTTTGAGAGAGAGAACTGGCCTCGGTAAACATGACTTTTGTACGCGGTGTAATGTTCCAGAAAGATTATAAGTTATTTTTATTTATATCTTATACTAATGACTGTCTATGTTTGGATTGACGATGGTGTATGATAATCATGTACTTTTTTTGTATTGAGTGGGCATTTGCTTTACTGTTTGTGTTTGTGTTATGTAAATATATATATATATATATATATATATATATATATATATATATATATATATATATATATATATATATATATGTGTGTGTGTGTGTGTGTGTGTGTGTGTGTCTTGCAGCCTATTTCATGCTGTGAATTCCTGGAATGAAAAACACATTTTTACTAATATTAAGTGTCTATTTTCCTTACAGATTTTTCTCTTCTTTTTTTATTTTTTTCAAATGATCAAGACTTTATGGTAAAATAATATTTATCTTATAGGACACTAAAATATACTTAAGGTATCAGTTTTTCGTTTTCTTAAAATTTCTTTAGAAAATAAATTTAATTCAAAAATACTTATGATTTTTTAATAACTCTTATGATTGCTTTACTGTTTATTTCAGGGCGAATGATTGAGATATTTCTACTTATAATGGTCTTTGATAGTGGTTCTTTAAGATGCATTTATTTTACAGAGAAAAAAAATATCATTTTGAAACCAATAACGTTTGTCATGAGAACTATTTCACTAACAAATTTCTTTTTATAAATATCTCACAAACGAGATTTGCTTAGTCTCCATTATCTTTGCTAATATTTGTTTAGGGTACATTTCATATACAGAGCAAGAAATCTTTATTTATAGAATTATTTCACTAAATAAACAAACATCTCATAAATAACTGTTTGGTAAAATGATATTATTAATAGGGTTACACCATCTAATAATGTATAGCAAAATAATGTTATTTTATAGGATTCCACTGTTTAATTAAGATATCTATTTTTCCTGTCCTTATCATTAATTTCCAAAAGAAATGTACATTATAATTATTTATGGCTGAAGTAAATAGGTGAGGTATTAATTTATTTACTAACATCATATGCTTAAAGTATTTATTTTCCCCGTCCTTATCATTACTTTACAAAAACATTGTATATTATAAATATTTATGAATGAAGTAAATATGGGAAGTAATCATTTATTTACCGAGTTCGTATAATTTTAGGTACTTATTTTCCCTATCCATATAATTTCTTTACAAAAGAAATGTGAATTATAAATACGCACGAGTAAAGTATAAATCATAAATATCTATAATCTACAGTGATTTAGTAAGAAAATGATAAGGACGGAAATATAAACGACTGAAGAATTTTGTGAAATCCCATGAAATGAATATTATCTTACCATACACTTATTACGAGAATTTTACTTATTTAGTGAAATAGTTCTTGAATAATTTTTGTCGCTCTGCATCCGAATAATGTATTCACTAACTCCGTAACGCAAACCTCTTCATTTTTCCCCCTCCTTCCCCGGGAGAAATAAGACACATAATAACCTGTTCCTTTCTCTCTTCTTCTTCTTCTTCTCTCCGGAAAACCAACAACCAGTTGCTCCCGAGTGCAAGGAACCGAGAAATACGACCGTGTCAGTCACCCCCTCCGAAGAGGTGAAGCTGAACTGCGTCGTGGAGTCCAATCCGGAGGAGGTGAGTCAGGAAAGAGTGTTTCTTTGGGATTTTGGCTGTTATTCCTATTTTCTTTGGTGAGAGAGAGAGAGAGAGAGTATAAGAGAGAGAGAGAGAGAGAGAGAGAGAGAGAGAGAGAGAGAGAGAGAGAGGCTGTGTTTATGTATGTCTTTGTATATCTATGAGAGAGAGAGAGAGAGAGAGAGAGAGAGAGGCTGTGTTTATGTATGTCTTTGTATATCTATGTCTTTGTATAGAGAGATGAGAAAGAGAGAGAGAGAGAGAGAGAGAGAGAGAGAGAGAGAGAGAGAGAGAGAGAGCATTTTGATGTGTTTATGTATATCTGAATATTTATGAGAGAGAGAGAGAGAGAGAGAGAGAGAGAGAGAGAGAGAGAGAGAGAGAGAGAGAGAGAGAGACTGTGTTTAAGTATAACCTTGTGTATTTTGTGTGTGTGTGTGTGTGTGTGTGTGTGTGAGAGAGAGAGAGAGAGAGAGAGAGACAGACAGACAGACAGAGAGAGAGAGAGATACTGTGGTTACGTATGTGCAATTTTTAATTGTGTTCGTGAGAGACAGAGATAGAGAGAGTTAGAAAGACAGCGATTATTCGTATCTATGTTTATGTGTACGTGAGAGAGAGAGAGAGAGAGAGAGAGAGAGAGAGAGAGAGAGAGAGAGAGAGAGAGAGAGTAAATAAATGACTCTGACGGCTCTATTTACTTTTGGGGTTTCATTCTTTTATATGACCATCGGCTTCAAATTGCTTTCCTGATATAGTACAAAGATATATATCATTCTAATCTCTTATATCTGTCTGAAGAACAAGTAGCCAGAACAAGTAACCTCTTATTTTCCTTTGCATTCCTTATATTTATTTACCTCCCTTATAGCTCTGAAGATTGTCGGGTGTAATTTTCTCTAGTTAATTTTCCTCAATTTTACCTTTTGGCTGTGGTTAATTTTCTTTTTGTTTTTTTAATTAGACAAAATTTACATAACGTAAAGAAATTCTCTTGAACAAAATTAAACACTTAGTTCATGATGAATGTATGTACTCTGGTCTAGACATATATTTCACAAATGTTTTCCAGACAACATGCAGTTTTATATATACCTGACAAAGTCTTTTCCTGTTTTCAATATTCGTCTGCTATGTTGTATGTTGTTTAGATATTTCCATACAGTTTCATTTCACAGAAATGTCTATGAATAGGAATTTCTTTACATTTCGCTGGTGTGAATTTGTACACAAATTTCTACGCAAAATGTGTCATTTGTTCTGTATAAGCATATTCACTTTATTAGACATTTTATTTTAACGAAAAATTTCTCAAGGAAATATCTTAGTATAATCAAATACAAGTTTGCCAATTTTCTCCTCCAAAATTCTCTTGCTTATTTTCCAGACGTCTGCTCCATTTAACAGTTAGGTCTTTTATTTTTTATATACGTTATTTTGTTACAGAAGTATTCACCTCTTAATTTCGATTAGTTTACCATCCATTATCATAAGACATATTTCTACATATTGTTCAAGGTATAGATAAAATTAATATTTTAAATTCAGCGCTCGTGGAAACTTGTTAAAATATGTTTTCAAGTATGGAACGTCTCAGTTAAAATAGTAAATTTTTGCTAGTTTTACTTATCATCACAAAAACATGTCTACGCATATATTTACGAACAATCATAAAAATGAAATATTCCAGCGTCATGTATACCCTGCATGACGGGGCAGTCCGCGAGATTAATGGCCTTAATCCCGATACTGTTATCATTTCATAAACCGTATATTTACACTGCAGACGTTTCATACGGTATATTCTGGGACAATGACCAGACTAAACTCATGGAATAGCTTACGCCTGACAACGTCCGGTATTTCTGAACGTTCTGTTGACTCTACACTCCTGGATCCTATTAGCTCTGCAGTTTTTCCAACCCCTTGCCTGATCTCTAACAATTTTCATAGCACCCTGCATGATATACACCAGTATGCAGACGCCGTGCATGATTGTCACACATTAAAAAGACACTACACAGGATTTATACGCGTAGTTTTGTTACAACACATGTTTTATACCCGTCTTTCAACTCGGCTGCTCTTCCAGTCAAGGAGGTTGATTGGGAAATAGCAGCGAGTTAGCAGTCGTACGATTTGGTGTGGAATTGCGTAATGGGGTTCCTTAGAAGGCGTTAGGAACCTTCAGTGTTTTCATGATGGCCTGAATGTTTACCAGAACTCTTATGTGATATTCGTAGCCAACCTGAACACTTTATTTTGTAAAAAAGAAAAAAAAGTTATTGGGTTTATATGCTTGATTTATGAATAACGACTGCGCCTTGAATTGACAAGTTCATTGGCACGACACCACAAAAGAACGATAAATTAAAATTATATTCCCAGTTAACCAATTCATTCCCCAGTCTTCGATTACTTTTTTAATAATTAATAAACACAGTCCATTCCGATTCCTAAGTCTGTTACAGAATTCCATTCATTTATTATTTGATTTTACGATGAATGAGTTTCAGCAAGTCTATGCCACTCCATATGTTTCAGGAATTAGACCCGAAGGTGTTGCTTATCTTCGTTTATGAGGTACTATTTTTAAAGTTAATATACTATTGTATTATATTCATTATTAACCACCCATTCCAATACTGTCGAAATCCTAACTTCAATAAACACAAGTACCAGTTCTCTAATTTGTTTTTTAACGAGTTAGAAAGACTCACAGTTTTTCTGAGCCATGAATCATTATCGAATTTATATTATTCATTAAGAGATATGCGTTACGTCCCACCATAATAACTTAACAGTGCAAGAAGTTAAGATCGCATTTCTTTAACGAGGCAGCATAAAACTCCACAGGTAACGAATGAGCGAAATAAAATGAGTAACCGTAATTTGCTTAATTCCTGGAATTACGTTGAAAGGAAACGCTTTCCGATTCCACTTTCTACTTTAAAGTCTGACTTTCAAAGAAGAGAGCAAATCCTAATGCTACTTACGTAGCTATAACATTAAAAAAATCAATATCCTTTATATCTTTACTAGCTACCCGAAGGTAGACAAAAAATATATTGATAACGGATACCTATCATCATCAATCACCTTCGTGATAGCTCTGGAAAGCTGCTTCCATTGTGATAGGTACTTATAATGTAATATTAAAATGATTGAGGGTCGTATTGACTATACATAAATTGTTTGATTTTTCATACAGATACAGACACATGTTCTGTATCTCACGTGCAAACGAAATACACGCACACACACACACATATATATACACACACAAATAAATACACATATATATATATACACATATATACAAATAAATAAACACATATATACATATATATATATATATATATATATATATATATATATATATATATATATATATATATATATATATATATATATATATATATATATATATATATATATATATATATATATATATATATATATATATATATATATATATATAGTGTATATGTGTATATATATATATCTAATATGGGCAATTTCTACCCTTCTGTTAAGTGGAACTTAATTAACATAACAATGGCATGTTAATCTAAGCTGGGCAATTTTTTTTCATCTAATACAATGGGTTAATTTTTTTTTTACCATACAAACTCTACACAAAGAGAGAACTGGTTACATATGAATAATTACGCACGTTGTCCATTAAGGTCAAAGGAATTTTATTTACCCCTTTTAATTATTCATAAGTTGGTGATGCTAGTAGTCCTGGATTTAATTGCATGTTATGTTAATAAAACCCTGTGGATATTTCATTTAAAGATTTTTTTAATCAAATATTCTCTAGATATCACCAGTTATTTTCGATTGCATTGACTCTCTCTCTCTCTCTCTCTCTCTCTCTCTCTCTCTCTCTCTCTCTCTCTCTCTCTCTCTCTCTCTCTCTCTCGGTGGAGAAGCACTTATCAATTATAATTCCCCTTGGGTGTAAGTTGCACCTGATGTATAGTGAACTGCATATTAAAAAAATGTTTTTGCTTAGTATTTGTGAATAATATATATATATATAAATATATATATATATATATATATATATATATATATATATATATATATATATATATATATATATATTATATATTTATAATAATATTATAATAATATATATACATATATACATACGTACATACATATACACATGTGTTTGTGTGTGTGTTTGTGTGTTTTGTGTCTAACAATACATTCATACTCTCATATTTCTGCATAAAACCGGCAAAATCAGTTTCAACTATCAATGTTCAATGAATAATTTTTCGAACGAGATTCGGCAGAAATGAAGTTCGTTTCAGGGGCATTTGAGGAAACATTTTAATGAAGCTAGAATTACACTAATGGGTCCGAGCTTTGTAATTTCCTCCCGGCCTTATCACGTATGACACACAAGAGTGAGCACTCTATCGCCCGTAATTTATAATTCACGTTCCATTTAGCTGAAACGAATTGAATCTTAGCGTCAAATTCACATCTCCCCCTTCCGAAAGAAACAAGACCAATTTAGTAGACCAGAAAAAGCGAATTCTGCTTCTCATACATTACTCTTGGCATGACTTGGAATCCGTTGCATGACAAAATTGAATGTATTAAAAGAAGCGAGTATGCAACGTGGTGGTGAGGAGGGGGTTTGGGGGGGGGGAATGGTACCCCATGCATGTAGCTTTGTCAGAAATGCTGCATAAATATGCATGCTCACTGTCGCTCGGATAATCTATGCATGCATCGGGGCTAATGCACGGCTCTCAAGGAGAATGCAATCGCTTTTCCGGGAAACGTCTGGTTCACAATATTCGGAAAATGGTTTAAGCGGTGATACGTTGGCCTGAATTGATGTTCCTTGTTCGTTTTCCTACTTTATGATCCTGTTTTTATTGCTCTTCTTAATGCTATATTAAAGAGTGCACACACACATACAGACACATACAAATTATATATATATATATATATATATATATATATATATATATATATATATATATATATATATATATATATACACACACACATACATATTCACTTTAAAGTTCAACCTATATCCAAACAGGTCGACTTCGTATGGAAGGTCAACAGCAGCCGAGGCATGACGGAACTCGACCCGTCGACCTACACGAGTCGAGGTCGAACGAGCACGATCGTCTACCGACCGAGTGCCCACGCGATCGCCAACGATCAATATGGAGTCGTCTTCTGCCAGGGAATTAACAAGCTGGGAGTGCAGAAGGTCCCCTGTATGTTCGTCATTAGTCCCGCAGGTAAGACGGGGAACAGCGGAAGGAAGGAGGGAAGGAGGGAGTAAGGGAGGAAGGGAGGGAGGAAGGGAATAAGGGAGGGAGGAAGAGAGAAAGAAGGAAGGAAAGGAGGACGGAAGGCGGGAAGAGATGACGGGAGGAAGGAAGGGAGGAAGGGACAAATGGAGGGAGGGAAGAAGGGAGGAAGGAAGGGAGGAAAGGATGAAGGGAGGAAGGAAGGGAAGAAAGAAGGAATGGAGGAAGGAAGGAGAAAGGGAGGAAGGAAGGGAAGAAAATAAGAAAGGAGGAAGGGAGGAAGAAAGGGAAGGTAAGAAAGGAGGAGGGGAGGAAGAAAGGGAGAAAGGGAGGAAGGAAGGGAGAAAGGGAGGAAGGAAGGGAAGAAGGGAGAAAGGGAAGAAGGGAAGAAGGGAGAAAGGGAAGAAGGGAAGAATGGAGAAAGGGAGGAAGGGAGGAAGGAAGGGAGGAAAGGAGAAAGGAAGGAAGGGAAGAGGGGAGAAAGAAAGGAGGGGAGAAAGGGAGGTAGGAAGGGAAGAAGGGAGAAAGGGAGAAAGGGAGGAAGGGAGAAAGGTTGGAAGGGAGCAGGGGAGAAAGGGAGGAAGGGAAGAAGGAAGGGAAGAAGGGAGAAATGGAGAGGGAGGAAGGAAGGGAGGAAGGAAAGGAAGAAGGGAGGAAGGGAAGAAGGGAGAAAGGGAGGAAGGAAGAAAGGGAGGAAGGAAGGGAAGAAGGGAGAAAGGGAGGAAAGGAGGAATGGAGAAAGGGAGGAAGGGAGGAAGGGAGAAAGGGGGAAGGAAGTAAGGGAACTCTTTTTCATAGTAATTACCTGCCATTGACGCGCTTTGAAATGTTTCTCAGCGAGTGTGTGTAGGTGTGGGTGTAATTGTGTCTTCATGAGTTTCTTTTCTTTACGTTTTGGTATACTTGATAGTGTGTGGGTCAGCGCGTCAGTTTGAGTGTTTGTGACTGTCGTTGCTTGTGTAGTCTTTTTGTGTGTAGGTGCATTTCAAGAAATTATTTTTCTTTGCGTGTTGGTGTTTCAGATTGTGTAGATCAGGGAGACACGTTTGTGTTTTGCGTTTGTTCTTGGCTACGTACTCATTGTTTGTGCAGTCTATTTGGGTCTAAGTGTGTTTTTAGGAGTTTCCTTCCCTTGCGTGTTTGTGGTTAAGATTGTAGGGATCGGGGACGTGTTTGTGTGTCCTTGTCTGTTCTCAGATTCGTAGTCATTGTTTGTGCATTTGTCAGGTTGTGTGGATCAGGAGGTCGTGTTTGTGGCTGTTCTGGGATACGTAATCGTTTATATTTCTGTCCGCACTTTTTCTGTCCGCACTTTTTCTATCCGCACTTTTTCTGTCCGCCCTCAGATATAAAAAACTACTGGGGCTAGAGGGCTGCTAATTGGTATGTTTTTCATCCATCCTCAAGTCATCAAACATACCAAATTGCAGCCCTCTAGTCTCAGTAGTTTTTATTTTATTTAAAGTTAAAAGTTATCCATAATCGTGCTTCTGGCAACGATGTAAGATAGGCCACCACCGGGCTTTAGTGAAAGTTACATGGGCCGCGGCTCATACAACATTATACCGAGACCACCGAGAGATAGATCTATTTTCGGTGGCCTTGATTATACACTGTAGTGGCTGTATAGAAAACTCGATTGGGCCGAAGAAACTTCGGCGCATTTTTTACTTGTTTCTTTGTTGTGTACCAATTATTTCATCGCATGTCAGATTTTATGGATATGTTAGCCATGTTTGTTTTATTTGCTCCGTAATGTAACAATTGCGTCTTTATGTGTCAAATTTTATGGATCACTAGGTCAGGATTGTGTATCATGGATCAGTTGCGTGTCGCATTGTGCCTGACACCTAGCAACTTTCTAGCAGAGTTACAGTGTGACAAAATTTAATATTTCATTTTATTCAGAATTCTCTCCTTACCTCTGTGTTCTAAGACTGTTCAAATATCTAAGAGGTTTACTAAGTTAGTTTGTGTTTTCCTATTACTCTCTGTTACTTCTTTCAAATGAATGCCATATTCTTTGGAAGCTTGAATTTTAAGTCAACGGCCCGTGTGGTCTTGTTCCATAGAAATAGGGATCATCATCTGAATAATAATAATAATAATAATAATAATAATAATAATAATAATAATAATAATAATAATAATAATAATAATAATAATAATAATAATAATAATAATAATAAGGAAGTAGACCCTCTTTCAGGCAGGTCTTCTTAAAAAGGATAGTTTATTATTATTATTATTATTATTATTATTATTATTATTATTATTATTATTATTATTATTATTATTATTATTGAAAAGGATGGCTTCATTTTGCGAATTTGATAAATTCGCAAAATACAGCCGCCCTTTTTAATAATAATAATAATAATAATAATAATAATAATAATAATAATAATAATAATAATAATAATAATAATAAACCATTTCTACACTTTTGTGTTGACTACGGAATATCTCAGCTGGAGCAAATCGTAGCGTGGTATGCAGAAATGGCATGACTTCCTCTTGTTCTCTTGTATACGCTATGTCAAATGACTTATGTTTTGTTTGCAGTGGCATATGCCAGCGTACACGCTCTTTACTTTGCCAACGAATACAAATTCCTCTTTCCATCTGTATGCTTCATGTAATTGGTGTGGAATGTGAAGACTTGATTCTCTGGGTGGAAGAGAATGCTTTTAATAATATTCATTTCAGTGTATGTGTGTGGGTGTATTTTGCTTGACGCGGAATGCAAGGACTTGCAAGAGAATGTGTGCAGGAGAATGCTTTTAATAATATTTATATCACAGACTGCTTCCATTTTATGTGCGTGTGTCTATATTTGGCAATATATATTTTGGAGATGTTTGTATTATACTGAGGCCTATTGTGAGAGCCAAAACATGTTTGTAAATCCTTCATAATTGACTGTTTCGTGCTAAGCATCGGTGCATGTTTATCATGCCTGGTGTCACACAAACCAACGAGTTTGCTTTCAATATTTTAAAAGTGAATGGATGACCCGATTCCTAAATATTTAACAATGACAATACTATTCATAAAGATGCCAATTTCACATAATATTTCCTCCAAAAAATGCATTTAATAATGTAATCATAAAGAGAGATGATTGCCAATTAAAACGGATAACTCACTAATTGGACAGGTGTAATTTCATGTAGCGTGGTGGTCAATTAGAGGCAGGTGAGTTATTTCTGTTAATCAGCTCTAAAAGGTCGGCTTTGAAAGATGTTTGGTGATGTTCTCTTTACTTCACTTATTGTTCTGTTCTTAAGTATATTCGCATCTTCTTCTTCTTCTTCTTCTTCTTCTTCTTCTTCTTCTTCTTCTTCTTCTTCTTCTTCTTCTTCTTCTTCTTCTTCTCTTCTTCTTCTTCTTCTTCTTCTTCTTCTTCTTCTTCTTCTTCTTCTTCTTCTTCTTCTTCTTCTTCTTCTTCTTATTATTATTATTATTATTATTATTATTATTATTATTATTATTATTATTATTATTATTATTATTATTATTATTATTATTATTATTACCTTTGCATGATCATAATGCACATTGTCCCAAAGGATTAAACACCCTTTCATTATAATCCTGCATGTTATGTTTTTTTAATAATAATAATAATAATAATAATAATAATAATAATAATAATAATAATAATAATAATAATAATAATAATAATAATAATAATAATAATAATAATAATAAAACATATTCTAACCCTGAAAAAAATCGTTATAGAAGAAAAGATCAAATAAAAATTCCTGCATACGTCACCCGAGCAGTTCCACAGACAGTTATAGTATATGCTCGAACTTCCCCAATTTTTTTCTCTTTTCCCCAGGTCCTCCTGAAGAGCCAATATCCTGCGCCCTGAGAAACCAGAGCGCCACGTCCCTGACTGTCATCTGTCAGCCAGGACACGACGGAGGCCTGAAACAGCACTTCGTGGCAACGGTGAGTCTTGAGAATTTGGTGGACATCGGAATTTTTTTTTTCTTATGATTCGAAATGTCGACTGACACTTGATACTAAAGTACGTTTTGTCCTGAAATGAGGAAGAAGTAAATGGCGCTGAATCTGTGAGAAAATGTTCTTCTGATCATGGTGAATCTGTGAGAAAATGTTCCTTTTCTGATCATGGAGAATCTGTGAGAAACGGTTCCTCTTTTGATCATGGAGAATCTGTGAGAAAATGTTCCTCTTTTGATCATGGAGAATCTGTGAGAAAATGTTCCTCTTCTGATAATGGAGGATCTGTGAGAAAATGTTCCTCTTCTGGTTATGGAGAATCTGTGAGAAAATTTTTCTCTTCTGATCATGGAGAGACCATGAAAAATGTTCCTCTTCTGATCATGGAGAACCTGTGAGAAAATGTTCCTTTTCTGATCATGGAGACTCTGTAAGAAAAAGTTCTTCTTCTGATCATGGAAAATCTGTGAGAAAATGTTCTTCTTCTGATCATGGAGAATCTGTGAGAAAATGTTCTTCTTCTGATCATGGAAAATCTGTGAGAAATATTCTTTTCTGATTATGGAGAATCTGTGAGAAAATGTTCTTCTTCTGATCATGGAGAATCTGTGAGAAATATTCCTTTTCTGATCATGGAGAATTTGTGAGAAAATGTTCCTCTTCGGATCACAGGGAAAGTGAGACTTGGTTCTAGCGTAGAATGTCCACTAATAGATGTTTCAAAGGACTGAATTCTAAAGGAACTTTTCTTTCTTAAATGATAAATGAAGCTCATCTTGGTTCGATGGTATCATTAATCGAAAAATAACTCACATTAAAGTAAATATTTCCTCCCATTATCAGAGCTTAAATGAGACTTGATTCTTAAGCAAAGTGTTTTATTTGAATCAACAGTAAATGAGAATTGATTGCGGCCCCAGAGTCTCGTCCTTGAATGATATGACTGATAAGACCCGACTTTCCAACGAAACTTTACTCATAAAATCAAAGTTTAAAGGAAACTTTGATTTGATTTGTTATCTGTTTTTGTTAAATCAATTAATAATAGATGGAAGTTCAGGATATATAAACTTAATTCAAAAAATAAATAACATTTAATATACTCAAGCCAAGGGCTGAATTGGAGGAAGTCTGTGAATGTGTTTCATAACGAACACAAGTTTTTGTATTCTATTTTAAAATCAAACAGAATATGGAATTCAGGCCAAATACTCAGCGCTGGGACCTATGAGGTCAATCAGCGCTGAAGGGGAAATTGACAGTAAGAAGGCTTGAAAGGTGTAACGGGACGAAAACCTCGCAGTTGCACTAACAAAACAATTGTATGAGAGGGTGGAAAGTCAGACGAAAGAAAGAAAATATGAACGGAGGTACAGTAAATGGAATGAGAGAGGTTGCAGCTAGGGGCCGAAGGGACGCTGCAAAGACCTTCAAGTAATGCCTACAGTGCACCACATGAGGTGCACTGACGACACTAACCGCTTACGGGGATAAAAGATATTTGATAGATATTCTCTTTATTTTATATAATCTTTATTGTTTAAACCTCTGTGGGTTTCAGTAGGCTTTGCTGATTTCCAGCTCAAGAATAAAGGAAAAATATATGAATGATCAAAGTCCTACAAAACTATCGGTTACTTAGTCTAATTTTGTTTGGAATGAATATCAACATAACTGCTCATGCAAACGTACATCCAGTCGTCCCATAAAAATAGCTTTTAGATTACCAAAGCATACAATAGCTTTTACTGTAATTCAAACGCTGACAGTTAACGAAAGAAGAGATAACTCAAAGGGCAACTTGAGCTAAGAAAAAAAACTGATGAAAGAAGAGATTAAGGAGAGACAACAAAAAAACAGAAAACATGAAAGTGGCTGCTAGTGTTGGGAGGATTGGAAACTGAGAAGGAGAGGTAAAATGAAGGAGCGCTTTATGTCGTGAAGAAGAATAAATTCAAGGTTGAGAAAGATTGACAGGGAAGGAAATGAAACGCCAAGCACGCACTCCTCGTACAGAGAGAGAGAGAGAGAGAGAGAGAGAGAGAGAGAGAGAGAGAGAGAGAGAGATTTGAAAAATAGCAAGAAAGCACAAAGGCTTGGACGCGACAAGATAGCAGGGAGAGAGAGAGAGAGAGAGAGAGAGAGAGAGAGAGAGAGAAGAAGAAGAAGAAGAAGAAGAAGAAGAAGACAGGTCGATCTAACATGGCTGACGTAAATGATAACGTTAACAGATATGTATAAATATGAGAGAATTCTTTGTTTAACCTGACCCCATTCTACTACTGCTGTCCCCTTGACATTCGTAACTTCGTACCTGAGCGTCATTGTGGCACGCGAGAACGCTTTCGTGCGCAAGTTCTCGTGAACCTCCACCTTTTCTTTATGACAGAAATTTTCTTGTTCAAGAAGTGTTCGTGTGCAGGGGGCAATCAGTTCATGTCCCCGAATTACAACTCTATGCTGTGTGACGAGAGGTTATTTTTTGTGAGTGGGGGAGTAATACCCTTTCCTTCTAGTATTTTAAGAATTTTATTTAGCTTTTTTTTTATTTTTAAGTTCATGTCCTCGAATCAAAACTATATGCTTGTGACGAAAGGTTATTTTTTTGTGAGGGGGGCCGGGTTATACCTTTTCTTATTTAGCTTTTTTTATTTTTAAGTTCGTGTATTCGAATTTCGTACAAGAGAATATGCTATTGACGAAAGCAATTTTTTCTGACGAATGATAATTGATTCATTGTTCTAGTCATATTAGATATATGTATATATATGTGTGTGTGTGTATATATATATATATATATATATATATATATATATATATATATATATATATATATATATATATATATGTGTGTGTGTGTGTGTGTGTGTGTGTGTGTGTGTGTGTGTGTGTGTGTGTATATAATATTCTGGATTTAAATTTCATTAAGGAATCATTTTCAGGACGCGTCGTGTGCTGGAAACGTCAAAATAATTTTTTTCTCTCAGTATTTTTGTCACGTCAGTAAGCTTGCGTTGTTAACGTTATTGCCTAAAGCCTTATTTGCATGCTTCATGCAATAAATTCTTGACACTCCTAAAAAATAAAATAGGATATAAATGAAAAAAAAGGATGGGCTGGATATCAAGATATTCTTTCTTGAATACTTTTTATTTTACACAATGGGATTAGATTAGTGTATATTCTATGAATAAATCATTCTGAAATAGCTTTGGATTCGTTAATCTTTTTTTTACTTATGCGTGCTTTTTTCGAAATAAAAAAATATCTACCAAGAAATTTTATTTGAAATTGAATTCTTGTTATTTCGCACCATCTGATTAGATTAGTGTATATTCTATAAATAAATCATGCTAAAATGGCTTTGGATTCAATAATATTTTTTTTACTTATGCGTGCTTTTTTTCGAAATAAAAAAAAATATGTATCCAAAACTTTTATTCGAAATTGAATATCTAAGCATTTATCCCAAAAATTTTCTCCGGATAATGTGATGTAGCAAAAAGAGATTTGCAGATAACATAAGAGGATTTAAAAATCTGTTCTAAAAAAACTTTAGAAATTTCGTGAATATGTTAGTGCTTGTGTCTGGCTAAAGACGTCGAAATAAAAAGAAATTTTTAAAAGTTTTACTTGATAAACAATACAACTTGGAATTTTTGTGCGGGCTAAACGTTCTAGAATGCAAAACATATATATTTAGGTTTATTTTTGAATTTACTGGTGTTAAAAGAATATGTATGTTCAAGAACGATTTTATTCTTTATTCCAGAATATCTTTTCGGTGGTTTTGTGATGTTGTGAGACTAAAAACTCTTATATGTATATATATATATATATATATATATATATATATATATATATATATATATATATATATATATATATATATATATATATATATATATATATATATATGACTGTGAAATATTTTCTGTTAAAACAGAATTCCATCTAATATAAGGAGCCCATTTTATATAAATATATATATATATATATATATATATATATATATATATATATATATATATATATATATATATATATATATATATATAATATATAAAGGAAATATCATATAATTGATCAAAGGAAAACATATAGTTGACAACGTATATTGTAATCTGGAAATTAAATAAAATCGGAAAACCATACGTACCATGAAATTTCAAGTAGAAATTATTTATACAGGGAAAGAAAAACAAGAATAAGCTTTATGAATAAAAACAGAGCTAACGCAATATGCAAACGAATAAAAGGGTTTGAGTTATAACGCAAATGAAGTTCAACGAGACGAAAAGAGACTTTGCGAATGTTATTAGACGTAGGCAGGGAAGATGAAAGGAGAGAAGGAGAAGGAGACTACAGAAGCGTACAGAAGAATAAGAAGAAGTTAAAAAGAAGAAAGTTTGTGGTTAGAGCTGGATATATTTTGCTTCACTGGACGAAAGGGATGTTTTCCTAGTCTCTCGTGGGAGAGATTAGGGCGAGAGAGATATATGTGTCTGCTTCGACCTGAATCTCGAATTTTTGTCGGAGTCTTTATAATTTAGGTCCACTGTACCTCTTCAAATTGCAGGGTGGGGGGGGGGGGAACTTCCTAATGAGATACTGCGCGACCTGATAATGAATAACGACTGAATGGAAAGAGAGTTTATATTAGTCTGGGTCTCAATAATGGGATTTCAACCGAAGTTTTCGAAAGATGGAGAGTAATATTAATTTTTGAGTTAGGGTTGCTAATGGCGAATGTGGTTTTTGTATGTCAATGAATTTTCTGGGGTATATTCAAGTAATAAGAGGCAGTAACTATGGGTAGGCAGGCATAGTTTTTTTTCCTACAATTTATGAATCTATCAAAAATTACTAATGAATTTTTTGTGGCACATTTAAGCAATAAGATCTAAGGTATCTAAGGGGAGGCATACATAGCATTTTTTCTTTAATTTGTGAATTTATCAAGATATAGAAGGCATATTTTCTATATAAGAGAGATAAAAATAAGACTTTTAGAATGTAACTGAAATCTAAGACACATAATTTGGATAAGTAAAAAATATTAAATACTTTTGCAATTGTCTTTACCAAGTATCCCAGACTGCGAGCGCTGGTCCCTGAACAAAGATGGAAGCCCTAGACCACTAAAATCGATTCAGAATTATATATAACTTTGGGAAAACTTGGATCAAGGTGGGAATACCGAGGCCAGAGACCAGGTGGAAGAATGAAATAAAGATCAATAATATCTTTATGTATTTCCCTTTACCTAATGAACACCATATTCTTTGGAAGCTTGAATTTCAAGTCAATGGCCCCTTTGGTGGGCTTGTTCCATATGAATAGATTCACCTTCTGAATAATAATAATAATAATAATAATAATAATAATAATAATAATAATAATAATAATAATAATAATAATAATAATAATAATAATAATAATAATAATATTTCTTCCAATGAACACCATATAATTTGGAAGCTTGAATTTCAAGCCAATGGCCCCCGTGGTGGGCTTGTTCCATAAGAATAGGGTTCAACTTCTAAATAATAATAATAATAATAATAATAATAATAATAATAATAATAATAATAATAATAATAATAATAATAATAATCTGTTATTTCTTCCAGTGAACACCATCCATAGTCATCTTCTGAACAATAATAATAATAATAATAATAATAATAATAATAATAATAATAATAATAATAATAATAATAATAATAATGATTTGCCACAGATCCAGAACGCAGAGACGGGAGAGGTGGTGGCGAACGTCACTTCTGAAGAGCCCATCTTCTCCGTGGGAGGACTGGCACCTGGGAGGGATTACCTGGTGATGGTGAAAGCCGTCAACAGTAAAGGATCCTCGCGACCATACGTCCTGGAAGGATTCGCCCTGAAAGTGGCCGAAAATAAAATAAGTGAGTGGGGTTGCAGAGTCCTGTGACGGTGCGGGGAAGTGATTTAGAGTTTTTTAAAACAAAATTCTGTAATCTTTGTATTTTGCAGAGAATTGATATGGAATAAAAAAATTCTGTTATCTTTGTATTTGCAGAGAATTGATTTAGAACAAAAGAAATTCTGTGATTTTTTTTTTTTTTGCAGAGAATTGATTTAGGACAAAAAAATTCTGTCATCTTTTTATTTTGCAGAGAACTGATTTAGCATAAAATATTCTGTTATCTTTGTATTTTGCAGAGAATTGATTTAGAATAAAAAAATTCTGTTATCTTTGTGTTTTGCAGAGAATTGATTTAGAATAAAAAATTCTTGTATCTTTGTATTTTCCAGAGAATTGATTTAGAATTTAAAAAATAACTTCTGTAATTTTGTATTTTATCAATTTTTTTATATTGCCTTTCATGATACGCTTTTGATTTGATTTAGGTTTTTTAAAAATTGCCTGTAAATTTTATTTATTTAGTTTTATGTTTATAATACCTGATATTTTTGTCCTACAAGGAACAGCTTAATTGACATAAGAGGTTTTTACAATGAATGGTTTAAACCATGTCATTTTTTTCAATGTTTACCTACGTTTTTCATATCAATTTATAAACTGAGAGATGGATAATCAGACAGACAAGCGTAGAGCCATATGCACGCTTGTACTGCACATATGTACACACTCAATCACACACACCCACACACATACATACACATGATATTTTTTCTTTCCCCATAGATAATTCAAGCTCAGTCGAGTCTTCCCCTTTACTGGCAATGTTCGTCGGCGTTGTCAGCGGCTTCGTCTTCATCTTAACGGTTTTGGCTGCGGCCAACAGGGCCCGCGGACGACGAAGACAAGGCCAGAACGACTCACCTAACAATAGCAACAAATATTCTAATGGAGACGAAGGTAAAAATGCTAGATAAGGTATCATTATTCCATTATCTTCAATAGCCTTAGTCCCTTCTATATGGAGAGATGCCATGTGAAAGGTATTGTTGAGAGACATGTG
Organism: Macrobrachium rosenbergii; assembly: GCF_040412425.1. Lineage (NCBI taxonomy): Eukaryota > Metazoa > Arthropoda > Malacostraca > Decapoda > Palaemonidae > Macrobrachium > Macrobrachium rosenbergii. Next base: position 36,794,760 of record NC_089761.1, on the reverse strand, counting down.
GGTACTTGTAGATCATTTCCAGCAATTTATGTCGTGTAATTAGGTCGTTCATGCGATGTGTTCTTGATGTATATAGACACGCGAAGGATGAGCTTTGGGGGGACATGATAATTTACGCAGGCTGCAATCAAAATCAGTTTGATGTAACACTTGTGATTTTTTCTTTAAGTAGGATGTTCTTGTACATATTATAGAATAGCATAGCACTGTTTGATATTATTCAGTATCATCTCATTGATTGCAATAGACACACGAACACACACACACACACACACACACATATATACACACATATATATATATATATATATATATATATATATATATATATATATATATATATATATACACAAATATATGTATATATATGTATATATGTATATATATATATATATATATATATATATATATATATATATATATATATATATATATATATATATATATATATACTGTATATATATATATATATATATATATATATATATATATATATATATATATATATATATATATATATATATATATATATATATATATAATGTCCCAGTAAAAGTATAAATTTAACAGTGCCCATTTTGTTATTTATTCTTCAACGCCAACCCTGATGTTCATGTGCTTTCATGCTAAAAAAAAATATCTAAATTCTTCCTCAAATCACACAAAAAGCAACTGCTTTCATACTGAGAGAAAAAAAAATACGACATATTCATTCTTCAACACATGCAAACCACCTTCGCTAACTATCACAAACGAAGACAGACAAACTTTTCTAATACCTCATTCCTCACTTTCTCCTCCTTCTGTAGCTCCACTGTCTCCTTCTACCAACGCCTCCCTCGACGTGGCGGGGAAGGAGAACACCAACGGCAACAATGACGAAGAAGACGACGAGGAAGGCGACGCAGAAGTGACGGAATCCCAAACGGGGTCTCTGCTCACTGTCAAGACTGTGACTGTTCAGGTAAGGCGAGGTCTTTGTTATTTAACTGTTTCAGTGTAGACGTTGGTAATACTGGATTATTTTTTTAAATTGGCAACACTGCTGTATGTCTGGCTAATGATTATGTTTTTAACTGAGAATGTTGTAGTTCACTCTGTTATAATGGAAGAACTGTCAGTATTTTTATTTCTTGCTTAGATTAAGTTCTTAAACTTTTGGATGTACATACACACACACACACACACACACACACACACACATATATATATATATATATATATATATATATATATATATATATATATATATATATATATATATATATATATACATATGTATGCATGCATGTATGTATATATATATATATATATATATATATATATATATATATATATATATATATATATATATATATATATATATATACTCATTTCAAACATAAATATATCTTTATATATTGAACTTTTTTCAAACTATAAATACACTCTGTAAGATTAATATTTTTTTCTTCTGTTTTCTTTCCCATAAAAATATAACCATCAAATGTTTCTTTTCTAAGAACATAACAATATCATTGAATATTTACAACGATAAAGAACCACAATTAAAAAAAATTTAGTATACTAATTACTCTTACTGATAGAGAGTTCATATCTAATCATATCTAAAATTCTTACCCACAGCGAACAGGGAGTTCCGGTAGCCTGACCTCTCGGACCTACGTCCCGGGACCCCCAGGTCACACCGGGTCGCTGCCGAGGTCATACATGAACCCGAAGCCTCAGCCACTGCACTCCGTTGACCTACCCCACGTCACGTCGAACAATCATAAGTACTACACTCTCAAGATTAATTGTACCAGGCAAAACAATGAGAGTTTTGTCTAGTTTGCCTCCGGCAGTGGAGTTGCTGGAGTTTTTTTTTAACAGAGTCAGCAGACAGATAAAAAGAGAAAGAGAATTTTTCTAGTCTGCTTGCGGTAACATTATAAAATGAAGTGGCCGGATTAAGGTTTCACAGAATCAACTGACAGAGAGAAAAAGAGACGCAATAGATTTCTGTGTTAAAAAAATAAATCGGTGCAAGAAACAGAAACTAAATGAAGTTTCTTGACGTATGAGATTAAGGTAATAGATATTTCGTGCGAACAGAAGTGAGTCATGCATAAGACAGACATACAAAGAGAAAGACAACAGATTTAAGCGAGAAAAAAAAACGATGTAACTTTGGAAGAAATAGAAACTAAATGAGGTTTGTTGACGTATGAGAGTGAGTTAGCAGATATTTCACACGAACGCAAGTGAATCATTAAAAAGAAAATCTTTTTCACAGAAAAAACAGAATGAAATTACCTTACAAATCTTTGCTAAAAATAGAAAGAAAACGTGTTTTTTTGATGTGTGCGAGTACGGTAGCAGATATTTCGTGCGAACAGAAGTGAATTATACAAACAAAACTTTATCTTAGTGGTATGACCTAAAAGATATACCACAGGGATACAGGTGTGAATTGACTGTTTTGTGACGTTGCATATCATTAAAACGTTCGAGATGTTTCACAGAATTCATTGAAGTTGGAGTGTTAGCTGAAAGAAATCCCTAAGGAAAAATATGAACGAACTGTAATCCAATCTCTACGAGTGAGTGCAAGATAGTGGACATAAAAATAAAGATAATTTTCATGATTTACGAGCCAGCATAATCTTCGTTGAAAGCAGAAAAATATGAATAAAATCGCGTGAACATATCTTTAATGACACATATCTTAGCAAACAACCAATTAGTTATATATCAACGTGGAAATGTTACGGTACCGGGAATTATGTATAATTTTGCAGTTGTTATGAACGGCAGACATATCACAACAAAGAAGAATGAATAAAACGTGATTTTTTTTTATGTAAAGACTTTTAATACGTAATGAAATTAAACCGTTTGGGGTTAAATAATTTTGCAAAAGGTTAAACAAAACAATTAAGAATGAAGCAAAACTGAATGAACGTGACTCTATATGAATTAAACGTGACTTTTTTTCGATGTAAAGATATATATAATAGCCAATGAAACGAAGCGGTTTGGGGTTTGATAATTTTGCAAAATGAAAACAGATATTTTCTTGTCATTCAATACGAGAAATGTCGTAGACACCGTCTTCTTCGAGAGAGAGAGAGAGAGAGAGAGAGAGAGAGAGAGAGAGAGAGAGAGAGAGATAAGTCCCTCTGACGGAAACATCTGCAAGAGAGAGATTTTCGTCTTGCAGAGGCTTTTATGGTTTCAGATTTCAACCGAATAATTTCACGATTTTTCTCCGCCGAAACTAGGAGTGTCTGTAAGCCCTCCGGCGAGAAATGTATATGTTCTTATTCTTATTTTAGTTCTTTTCTTACTCCTCCTCCTCCACCTCCTTCTCCACCTCCTTCTCCTACTCCTCCTCCAACACCTCCTCCACCTCCTCCACCCCTTCCTCCTCCTCCACCTCCTCCACCTCCTCCTCCTCCTCCTCCTCCTCCACCTCCTTCTCCTACTCCTCCTCCTCCTCCACCACCTTCTCCTCCTCCTCCTCCTCCTCCTCCTCCTCCTCCTCCTCCTCCTCCTCCTCCTCCTCCTCCTCCTTCTTCCTCTTCTTCTCTTGAACGTTCATGAGGTAACTCAATGAGTTTTATTTTTACGAGACGAATTTTTCTTTTACTTCTTTTCCTCCACATTCTCCTCTTCTCCCCCTCCTCCTCCTCTTCCTTCTCCTTCTTCTTCTTCTTCTTCCTCTTCTGAACATTTTTAAGAAGTAACTCAATGCCTTTTATTTTTGTGAGACGATTTCTTTTTAAATTTTTCATCACTTCTGCTCCGAGAATGGTTTGAAAGTTGTGATTTTTTTTATCTGAAAATATATAAACATCATTAAAATTATAATTCTGGCCACAGGAGCAATGACGACCAAATAACTCTGGCAAATTTAATTTATTGACGATTCAGTCAGTTACGCAAAACGTTGAGGCATATCTTAATGCATATCACTAAAGTTGATAACTGCTCTCAAAGGAAATTGGTATTTTTAATACTCATTATTGAACTTTATACACCGCTTGCAATAATCTGGCAAATAAGTAACTAAAAAAATAAGAAAATCACAAAACAAAATCACTTACCTTGTTATGAAGCAATACAATTGTGTTAGAAGCAATAACTGTATAGGAAAATTCTCCTTTTTTTTAGAAAAGGACTCAGAAGTATTCACCATGTATAAAAATAACCATTAGGATCTACGGTAATTGATCGATATATTGCAATTTTTATTTGAAATTAGTCAGGAATTGGGAACGTGTTTCAAGGTCAGTGAAAATAAAAAAAAAGACACTATATATGTTGTTACGAACGATTTACAGTTTAACTATATCAGTATAAATAGAAAAATATATGAATACATACATAGAAACCTAAACACACACACATGCATACATATATATAATTTATAATGTGCTGACAGACTTATTAAAAAATTTTTATGACGCTCTAATGAATCCAAAGTTGTGAAAAAGGGTATAATTATGTTGATACATATTTATAATACACAAATAATAGCATTTTAAGGATAATTAAATTTGAAGTAATTTTTAAGATAATGTGATGTGTACTTGTGATATATAATACATATATATATATATATATATATATATATATATATATATATATATATATATATATATATATATATATATATATATATATATATATATATAGTATATATATATATATATATATATATATATATATATATATATATATATATATATATATATATATATATATATATATATATATATATATATATATATATATATATATATATATATATATATATATATATATATATGAATATATATATATATATATATATATATATATATATATATATATATATATATATATATATATATATATATATATATATATATATATATATATATATATATATACATACATTCATACGTATGTATGTTTATATGTACATATACATATATATGTGCGTGCGTGTATGTTTCTAATTTGTGTTGATCTCAAGAATACCGCAGAAAATAGAGATGAAGGAGATATGTCAGCAATAAAGGTGTTGCGTCTCCTCCCTGGTGTCAAACTGTTAAATGTGTTTGCAGTTCCCCAAAATGAGAAAAGAAAAAGCTAACTGGAAAACTGTTAATAACTGCTACGCTCCTACTTGAATGAAGAGGAGCGAGTCTTATAGTTATCGTTCATAGTGAATGTCAAAGGAAAACCTTACTATATTAGATGTTTATATTTTGATGAAAATAAAAGATTTTCATGCATTTTTTACTCGGGTTGTTTTTCTCTCTGCGTTTACCTTCCGTTGTCTGACTTTTCAATGATGCATTTACTGGAAAAACAAATCCACAGTTATGTATGAGTACAAATATATTTGAAGAATAAATCTGAACTAAGAGCTGTGGAGAATCTGTTTGATTCCCCTTTTCTGTTTGGATTTATTTCAATATATATTTATACCCATACATAACTGCGGATTTATTTCTCCTTTTCAGGACTCATGATACATTTATTATTCCATGCAGTGATGGTGATTTTTGCTAGTCTACGTGATAATTCCCTTCAGAATTTCAAGCTGGAAAGAGTTCTTACCATTTTACTTGAGATATATCTTAATGCATCGCCTCTTCACCTGCAGTATTGGACATTTCCCTAAGTACGGTGCTAAAACATTTGATTTTCAAAGTAATAAAAATTCCTTTCCAGCGTTTTACATGGATTCAACGGTTAAAAAGACCTGCACCATATTCTCTGGAATATTGTTCTTCCAGGTAAATCAATGTTAAAATCCCAGGCTGTAAAGAGGTCCATTTGGAACTATAAATAATTCAATATATGAATAATCTAATATTAGGTATTTTGCGCAGGAATGCTATCGCCCAGGCCTCTTGAACTGGTAATTTTTAAAATGTAAATATATGAAGGATTAAATGTATAAAAAGTAAATACATTAATGAATTACGTAATTAAAATATAAAAAAATGAAAGGCGAAATACAGGCAGTCTTGAATAATCTGAAAATTGTAATGTAAAAATTTAAGAATAATATTAACCAAACGTCTCCTTATCTCCAGTAATGAATTATAAATGATTATGTTAACACAAATCGTAAAAATCTAAAGGTCAGTTGGTATTCCAATTAGAAGTAATGAGATCTGGTCGTCAATAATTCAGCAATAAAAATACCTATCGGTACTCTGTAAGAAAAAGTATATCCATATTAAATTAACCGAACCACTGACATCATCTAATCTGAATCATGTATATCTAGATATTAAATTGAATCAAATATTTACTCAGGGACGGATGAAACCCTGGCCAATTTATAAAGTGCATATGGATCATTAATCTCCTAGGAGTGACTTTAGGCCGAATGGGCAACACTTGGTCACCTTTATTATTATTATTATTAATAATTCACCTTGGCAAAGATAGATGGCCTGGTAACTGTTCAACATTTCAAAGGTCGAAGAGTCGTTGTCTAAAGGTCATGAATTATAATTACGGAACGGATTATCAAGATTTTAGGATAAGCCTCGAAACAGATTGAGAGAGAGAGAGAGAGAGAGAGAGAGAGAGAGAGAGAGAGAGAGAGAGAGGGAGAAATCTGTTGAATTCTTTTATCTTTCAATGATTGCTTTGAAAATTACGGAACAGCTATGCAATGATTATAACAACAAGTACAAAAATCATTAGCCACATTCCCTTCCGTTAGAATACTTTCGTCGGAATTCTTCCGAAATGCAAGTCAAATAAACAAGGGCGTGGAACATATGATTTTATATAATCTTGCTTGTTACCTTACAATAAAAAATTGAAGGGAATTTTTATATTATTTTATATTATGTTGTTCTGTGCTTTCTCGGAGGTCATGGCTAGTATCTACTGGTGTTACAAACAGGAAAAATAAATGTATGGTACACATTATGGTGAACAGAAGTAGAATAAGACAAAATAAAAATAAATTGAAGGATCTTATACCTGCAAGCTAATGAATCCAAAATATAAGTCGAAGTCCTCTTTCCTTGTTTTCGAAGGTGTGTTGACAACTTTAAAGAAAAAAAAAAACAGACAAAAATAAGAGAAAAAAAAAAACTCACGGAGTCTTTGTTCCACCATGAATAACAAAAGCGACTAAATATCATTTTCGAGGAATTAGCAGCAAGAAGCAGACATCAGTGCCTCCATAAATCTTGCCTAACGTCACCGGCTAATCTTTAAATACTGCCAAACACCGAGGGATTATTATTATTGGACCTTCAGGAGTAACATTCGTTTATGGCCTATAATCACAGGTTTTTGCTGTCCTTCCTTCAGATATGTTTAATCAGCCGTGGAAAGAAAGGACGCCAAATTGGTTAAATTGCTTATTTTTGCACTGATGTTGAGCCAACGCCGTCAAATAGAATTAGGACACTCAAATCACTGCGTAATGTTGGTTACTTTTGCGGTCATGTTGGGTCAATGATGAAGAGAGACCAATTTTCATTCTAATCATGGTGGGATGTTGGTTTTGTTTATTTTAGTGTTTAACAAACAGTGTCACGTAAAAGAAATAACCAAAGTCCTCATTATAGTTCCTGGTATATCAAATAGTAGAGTTGAAGATATAGCAATATCTGGTTAGGTGATTGTCAAGAGAGAGAGAGAGAGAGAGAGAGAGAGAGAGAGAGAGAGAGAGAGAGAGAGAGAGAGAGTAAAAAATTTTCAGAATCATTTTATAACGACTCAACAGTGTAAATCTATATTATATATATATATATATATATATATATATATATATATATATATATATATATATATATATATATATATATATATATATATATATAAAATATATATATATATATATATATATATATATATATATATATATATATATATACAGACAGATATAGACAGACAGACAGACAGAGAGAGAGAGAGAGAGAGAGAGAGAGACAGGAAACTGTGCAACAAAGCCAAATCCCTCTGCAACGAAGCCCGAAGGACATTTGTGAAAAAGCCTATTTGCATTCAGCGTACAGCGGTGGTAAACCAACAATTCATCTCGTGATGTCTCTTTATGGTTGGAGGCCTCGAGGCAGAATACAAACTATTTTTCTTCGAGGTCATGTGCCCACTGCTGCGAAATATTCTCCGGCTAGAACAACTCGCATAAGCCGTAGAAAGGATGATGTTAGTTAACTTGCCTGAGAAGAGATTTCTTCCCTCCTTGGTGTGTAGTCGAAAGTGTAAGGAAAAAGGATTTTTTTTTTCTTGTGTTTTATAGAACTTTTCTTCTGAGAATTTTCTTTTTCTCATTTATATTGTAGTCTTGTAAAATTATTTTCTTGTAAAAAAATATACAGAAACGATTATTATTTGTTTTGCAGAACATTTTCTTCAGAGATTTTTCCTTTTCTATTTATATTGTCTTGTAAAAAATTATACAATATTTTTTAAGTTATTTTCTTTTTCATATTCATATTATGTCTTGTAAAAAAATATAAGGAAACGATTTTTATCATTTGTTTTATAGAACATTTTCTTTAAGGGATTTTCTTTCTCATATTTATATTATGTCTTGTAAAAGTACAGAAAAAGGGTTTTTATGATTTACTTTAGAAAACATTTTCTTACGATTTGTTTCCATTTTCCATTATGTCAGTCTTTATCAAGCCTGTGTGCCAGACTGTTTTGTTTTTTACTTTTTTTTTGTTTCTCGTTCTCTCTCTCTCTCTCTCTCTCTCTCTCTCTCTCTCTGAAAATTAAACACTATTCATATCTCTCATTACTACTTTAGGTCAAGAGATGAAACTTTAAAGAGTTTAATCCACGCCTTACGTGACGAGATGAAAATGGCGACCAAATAATAAGAGAACTTTCAACCCTTTGATGTCAGAGAGAGAGAGAGAGAGAGAGAGAGAGAGAGAGAGAGAGAGAGAGAGAGAGAATCAGACTAAATCTACAGCGTAAATTAAGTGGTATATCTCAATCAATAAGAATATATTTCATTAAGCCAGACAGAACATTCCTGAGACTGAAAGATATCTCTATTCAATTTTTATTTCTTTCCTTAAAATATTTTCTTTTCCTTCTGTCGTCATTAATTGACAAGAGCGAAGTGTTTCTAACTGTACATTTTTCTTCGTTATTTTTATTTTTTCCTTCTCGAGTTATATTTCATTCATTTTCTTTATTCAAGAGCTGTAACAAGAGGGAAATGGTCTCTCATTTAGTCTTTGTATCCTCCGTCGGTTTATTTCATTTCAAGTTCCTGAGGACTTCTGTTTTGTCTCATATCCAATTTCAAACTGACATATGATATTTCCGTTATATTGTTCTTTACTTTTTACCCTAAAAGAAATCTTATCTTTGAGAAATCTTATCTTTTATGCTTAATTAACTTTTATTTCAGTGCAAGAACAATATTTCAAAATTTTTTATATAATGTTTATTTTCTGGGTCCTTTCGTGGCCTATCAATTTCCTTTTTAATCAAATAAAACTGACTTTGTGAACTGAAAAACGTTCTCTTAAGGAGACTAATTATGCTCAACCGTGATGGTAAAGAAAGAAGTGGAACTATTATTGTAAAATGATTGATACTAACATCAGAAGGGTACAATGTAGCTTTGAACTATGAGTAATAGGCATCAAATATTTGTTTTTAAAGGTAATCGTCATCATCAGAATCATACTGCCACAGAATCTTAAAATATAAGTAAATTATATAAAAAATTTTTATCAATAATAATAATAATAATAATAATAATAATAATAATAATAATAATAATAATAATAATAATAATAATAATAATAATAATAATATATAAAAATTTTAATAATAATAATAATAATAATAATAATAATAATAATAATAATAATAATAATAATAATAATAATAATAATAATAATAATAATAATGCAAGTAAGGTTTAGTAAAGCTTTTGTTATAAAGACATGATAAAGATACTAACAAGAACAACAACAACAATAATAATAATAATAATAATAATAATAATAATAATAATAATAATAATAATAATAATAATAATAATAATAATAATAACACTTTCATGCCATAAGGACCGTCCCGATAAATTCAAAATCTAATAATATTTTACTGAACTGAACGTCCATTAACACTGAAGAAACAACAACTCAGACGCCCCCATAATCCTCCAATATATCCTGTTGTAAGGGCGAGAGCCCTTGAGTGGCACTCAATATCGAGAAAGACTGTCTGGTGGCACTCTGGCGATCGAGAGGGGTTGAATTCGAGAATCGTATGGAGACCGGTATTTAATAATAGGTTTTGAGGTTTCTGTGACGCGAGATGCCACGAGTACTTTTGTGTGGAGTGACTGATGTTTGTTCAATTAATTTTCTTCGTTTGAGGTATGGTTTGATAATAGTTGGTGGAGGTGTGTGCAAGGTGCATAGTTCAGGGATGGTGAAGTCTTTATTATGACAGCTGTGATTAGAGGAGTATATATTATATATA
>NC_089761.1:36769272-36771772 GCF_040412425.1 Macrobrachium rosenbergii | reverse complement strand
TCAACTCATGTACTGGAAGTGTTAGCGGGAATAATTCTGAACCCTGATTGGCTGCTTTAAAGCCCTCACGCTCGTCGATGATTGGTAGAAGACATTGTTTACAGTTGCCAGCTGTTTCGTCATGAATTCTTGCCCAGTGTCTCCATGAAATAATTTCCTTACAAAGTTTATGCGCTTGTATTTCATTCTTGTATATATGTTTTGCCTTAATTGTGTAATGTATATGAAATATTAGTTACGACGACATGCATTGAGAGGAAAAGACCTTAGTTAAAGCTAATAATTCGATATTTCTCTCAAGTAGGGTTCCAAGTATTCGCTTTAAGTGTTTCACTGCAGACGACTCTCCATTGCAGCACTGCCAAGTAAAATATAAACACTCCTTTGAAAAGAAGTTTCTTTGTTTTGACATTCTCCCCTTACCGCTTTTGTCGATTCATTCTTGTTTTTGTATGTTCCTTACTAATGCCACAATATTTCATAGAGGACTAAACAGTAAAAATAAAATCAATGGACATTAATATAAGACTGTTTTTCTAAATGAAACATTGGCAGCGATGTCACTACATACCTGGAGAGTAGCCAATCATCTTTTACGTTATATTTTCTTGTGTTTTAGTTTTATCATTCGCACTTTTCTTTGACTATGACGTTTCTTCAGTCACAAATAAAAGCTTTTTTCGAATACTTGAATATCATAAGATGCTAAGTTTATTATGTCCAATACAGAGAATTAACGAATGTTCTTAGAAGAAAGATGCCATGTATTCCCTATTCTTTTGTAGCTATAAGCAGACGATTCTCAGCTGTATAGCCAATTCACTTACTTGGATAACTCTTTCAATAACGTCTAACCACAGTTTTTTTGTAAAGTATAACAAATTTCTGGTAAGTTAAAACATCTATCTGATTATAAATCAGATGTATTATGGATCAATAATAATTTATAATAATATTTTTAAATAAGAAAAACATAGTTTCTTTTTAAATCTGCTCTGTATCCAAGATCCTTAGAAAACTTTAACGTAAATAAATATTGGTTGCCATAGCAACCGTTACCCGCGAAAATTAGTCTAGTTTAGAGGGTTCCTCGCGTTTATGCGTTGCTGTTTGTAAATCGGCGACGAATCTACGATTTTGTCGCATTTTTTAGGAAAAAGTTTATTTTGATTTTCATTTGCTTATTTGTTTTATTATTTTTTACAGTTACTAATATATTCCGTTAAATTTTTTTATTTTAGTTTTTATTGAAATTAATTAGACACTAGCATCCTTACCAGTGAGATGTTCGAGGTTTTTATTCCTTCAGAATGAAAATCTTATTTTTTTTTACTTTTTTGAGAATGGTTGTGTATGGTAATTTGTGAACCATTATGCGTTGTATTCAATACAGGTAGGATGGGCTGGCACATGGGTAGCATGATGGGATCATATATTCTTTTTATCTGAGATAATTTAACTGTATTTCATAATCTTTTGACTGAAGCTAATTCAATATCCTGACGTAAGTTTGAGTCAAAAAACAGGTAAACCCTTGTTAATAAAATGTAAAACTATTTTTACTATATTCTTCTATTCCTGCTCTTTATTTTCTTAAAGCTGGAACCACAGATTATCAGAACAGAACCTCCAGAATGGAAATAAACAAATAAATTTCCTCAATCTTCTCTTGAAGCTGAAACCACAGATTCTCAGATTGTAAATAAACAAATAACATTCATCAATCCTTTTATCCTAAATTGCCAAGTGTTGTGCAACTGGAAATAACAAAATTAATTGGATATCTTTTAATTTTTTATTTCCAATTTCTTCAAATATGGACTGAATTAGAAATGATGATGCTGGAACCAGAGTTAGTTAGAAAATTATGCATTGTTCACTGAAATTAAAGTTTAAAATGTAGAAAATTAGATGTTAAAACGCAACCAAATAACCGGAAAAATAATTTGTGCGTTTTAGCATACTCTTATTTCTGTGTTAGCGAGAGAGAGAGAGAGAGAGAGAGAGAGAGAGAGAGAGAGAGAGAGAGAGAGAGAAGGGGGCGGAAACCAAGGGGAAGAACATCAGGCACGTATATAAAAGCTTTGGCAGAAAAGGGACAATATAGGAGAGAGAGAGAGAGAGAGAGAGAGAGAGAGAGAGAGAGAGAGAGAGAGAGAGAGATCACACTAGACAGAGAAGCTAACAATAAAGGATGGTTGATAGTACCTAAACAATTATTTGTTATGGAAGAGTGAAAGACAAGGCATAAAAAAGAAACAGAGACAGAGACAATGAGAGAGAGAGAGAGAGAGAGAGAGAGAGAGAGAGAGAGAGAGAGAGAGAGAGAGAGAGAGAGAGAGAAACTAAAAGAGAACCTTGAAGACAATTAAACAGAGTCGAGAGAAGGCATAGCATAACAGAGAGAGAGAGAGAGAGAGAGAGAGACAGACAGACAGACAGACGAAAATTGGATGATAAAACCAAGACCAGAAAGATGAGGTCAGATTAAAATTGAAAC
>NC_089761.1:36759272-36761772 GCF_040412425.1 Macrobrachium rosenbergii | reverse complement strand
GTTCTTATTTTTTTGCACTTGCAAAATTGCACTTCATGAGCATAGAAGGACTTGTTTATGACATTTCCCGAAAAACCCATAATACTCTGTTACTTGCGAAATATTTCACTGCATTCAAAGAAAATATCCCTCCGATCTTTCCATGATAATCGCCAGCTATTCCATGGCTCAGAAATCGAATATTCGAGGGATTTATCGTCTAATAACCTTCAAATCACCATTGTCATTGCGGAATTAAATGACGTCAGCAAGTGATTTATATTTCGTGGAATTGTCAAAACGTTCGCCGCGACAGTTTACGAGTAAAGTTTTCCTTCCTGAAATTATGGGTAATCTCTCACTTCTGGGAATGAATACGAGATACGAAGAAAACGTTCTCTTTGAACTAAAATAAAACGTGCATTTTAAAAACTGGAAATGTAATCAGTGGGTGTTATGTGTCTCTTAATAAGCATGAAATAGAATGATGAAAGGCGAAGCTTTATAAAAGGGAATTTTGAAGATAAAGTGTGTATTTTTATTCAGTACCTTGACTTTGTAATGTTGATTTTTATTTACTTTAATGGAGAATTTTGTGGCTCTTTTCCGGATAATTAGGACGATACTCCGCTCGGCTTTGAAATAAGTTCAGAAATACCTACCGACCGAGTCAAATATTTATTATCAAGAGTCCTCAAAGGCACCAGGATAAATGTGTATTCTTAGAACACTTCGGTAATGTCAAAAATACACGGAAAGTGAAATTGTGCACCACTCTAAATAAAATGGTAAAAAGAATAGAAGGATCCAGTTGAAAAATTAGAATAATAAATGAATAAATAAAAAGGAACTAAATGAAATAGAATAGTAGCACTTTGAATAATATAAAAATACATAAAAGCTTCGGAATATTCGACGAGAATAGTTTAGCCCAAATTACCCAAGGCTTTTTCGACAGGTAGGTCCATCATTGTCATCGAGTTTTCATCGAAGAAGAATTCTATCATCCACCATTACATTGCCTTCATTCGTTTGGGAAATATTAATAAGTTTATTAAAATGGAGTGACGTAGATTTATATAAAAGAAAACTATATATTTTAATTTCTAGTCCCCACTTGTCAGTGTTTCTCGTAAAACCAGCTGTCTTTCTCTATATGCTTGTTTTTCTGCCTTTCTGTCTATCTGTCTGCCCCTCTTCTTCTTCTTCTTCTTCTTCTTCTTCTTCTTCTTCTTCTTCTTCTTCTTCTTCTTCTTCTTCTTCTTCTTCTTCTTCTTCTTCTTCTTCTGTGAACAGGGATTCATTAAACGAAGATGCAATGGAACAAAATAGTGCCCTAGGCATAAGAGAAGGCCTACATATAGGAATTAATGAGGCTGTAGGTCTGAGCAGTGTCATAATTAACAACCTTGTTATTGTAAATTTTAAAGGAAACTTAACAGTATACATCCTCCGAAACACTGTATTCCTAAAATATGATATGATCGCTTATGGAGTTCTATATTAATTAGACAAGTTAAAGACAGAAAACAAGTGATATAAGATGGGTAAAAGAGTAAATTTCAGTTTGGTATATTTTTATTTTTAATTAGAACAGATTATTGCTGACAAATATAATATTTATGGATATACATTAAATATTTGTTTAGGCTAATATCACGTAATAAAGGTAGTAAGCAGTTAACAATGATAATAGGTGAATTTTCATTTTTATTAAACTAAATTATTTCTACATATTATCTGTAACCTTCCAGACAGGCTCTCAGAGAGAGAGAGAGAGAGAGAGAGAGAGAGAGAGAGAGAGAGAGAGAGAGAGAGAGAGAGAAGGAGCAATCATCGCACTAATCTAAAAAATACTATCTTTTTGTAAAAAAAAAAAGTTTTAATTGGTTGTGGCCGGATACAAAACTTCCGGGTTACACTCAGTACAAACTTTAGACTGATCCTTCCTTCCCACTCATTTCTTTACTCTTTCATTTTTTCTTTTTTTCGCTCTTTGTTTCTCATTCTTTTCTTTATGCTTCTAAAATTTATCTTTCCATTCCATACCGCTATTTGTACCTCTTCATTCGTACTTATAGTTCATTCTTTCGCCATCACTCTCTTCAACTCTTTTTCTCAATTCCTTTTCTCTTCCTTCGTTTCTTCCAATTTTCCTTCCCTCCATCCTGCAACGATTCTTCTCCCCCCCCCCCCCCCTCGCCCCAAGCCCCTTCCTTTTCATCACGTTAAAAAACTGTTTGTTTTATCAGTTCATGAAAAATTCAATGTTATTGACAAACCCTTTGATGCCTGCCGTTGCAAGCAGCGGGTCAATATTTTAGGAACGTCATGTGAACTCTGTATTTCCGGCATTAAGCTATTGACTATAGTCTTTTAAAACGCTTCGTGAGATGTTTTACTCTTTTTCAGGGCCAAATTCCAAATAAAAAGAATAGGGTTCAGTTAAAGTATAACGGCTATTCAGCTTACGAATAAAGCGTTTGTTTGTTTTAAAAACTTTTCCTTTTATGTATATATC
>NC_089761.1:36749272-36751772 GCF_040412425.1 Macrobrachium rosenbergii | reverse complement strand
CCCTCCATCTTCTCTCACATAAAGTCGAGGATATTGAATAAATGTGATTGCACAAATGATAATACAGGGAAAAGTAAATGTTCAGATTAATAAATGTGAGAGAAACTAGGAGTATAAAATATATCTGTGATTTTAGGTCATTTCCAACAATTTATATTTAATACTAAAGCGTGAGGGTTACTGTTGGAAAATCTCTCTCTCTCTCTCTCTCTCTCTCTCTCTCTCTCTCTCTCTCTCTCTCTCTCTCTCTCTCTCTCTCTCTCTCTCTCTCTCTCTCATGTAGAAGAAAATTATTAGTTTACTACTTAACATTTGCAAATTGAAAGTTTTAACACGTGGAAAAAGCAATATACAATTTAATAATAAGATGAGCTGCTTAAAAGATGCCTATTCTAAGCAGAATATTTCGACTGTGTTGTTTCTGATTAGTTGGTTTTCATAGTTCTCTAGTTTCCAAATAATCTTTTTCCGAAAATTGCTTATGATTAATGTATACTCACTGGCATAATGTTGTAAGGTTTTCTTATCCATGTGGCAACTTCTTCAAAACTATATTTATCACATTTAATGCAATTGCATGAACAGGATATTTAAAACCCTGTTAATACAAAATTCGCTCGATGCACTTTTATGCACATGCTATAAGTAATTTAAATTGAAATTTGACGTTATTGTAAGGGAAAGGAATCATTCATTAAATTTCGTTTGATTTCCATATCATCTATTTAAAATATCAGACATAACAACATTTTATTTTATTAGTTTGTTGTTATTCGTATAAATTATGTTCCTTTGTTTCTGAGATCCGTTAATTTCCTTTTGTATATTATATATGTAGATCATTTCTCAATTAATGCAAAGCGAAAACCTGTGCTTGGGAATTGATGTACATTAAATAAAAAATATCTCTGCCTATTTATGTAAAATTAAAATTTTACAAATTTTCTCAGTGATTTACCAATTTATCATACCGTAATAAAATTTTAATAAAAACTAATACAAATGACAAAAATATATACTCTTATTCAAGTTTTTTTATATGCCCACGTGCAATGGACTAATGTATATACATTTGACCTAAAATAATGAAAATATAAAGATATAGAACGCTTACAAAAAAATAGGAAGGGGCTCTAAGTGATTCTTATATATATATATATATATATATATATATATATATATATATATATATATATATATATATATATATATATATATATATATATATATATATATATATATATATATATATATATATATATATATATATATATATATATATATATATATATATATATATATATATATATATATATATATATATATATATATATATATATATATATATATATATATATATATATATATATATATGGTGTGCGTGCATGTCTATGTGTGTGTGTATGTTCTATATGAAGGTCTTTACATAACAATAATAATAATAGTAACGTAAAATGGCCCATCATATGAAAATTGTATTTCTATTTTATTCTTGTCACATTCACATGTTTGTAGTTAAACAATTTACCAAATATTGCTCTTACCTTATCATTACTCCCGCTACTATCCCAGTGTTCTTATCATAATAAGATCAGTCATTTTTAAAAAATGCATGCCTAATTCCTTCTAATAATAATAATAATAATAGTAATAATAATAATAATAATAATAATAATAATAATAATAATAATAATAATAATAATAATATAATAATAATAATAATAAATTAGTTCTTACAGCGCAGATGCTTTATTTAATGAAGCCTCATTTTATTAATGAATCATCTTATCATTAACATCGCATGAAGAAAGCTGAACCTAAAGTCACTCATGTTGATCTCGAGAGTCAGTCTCTACGCAATCTGTTTAATTAGATAAGTGCCGCTTAGCTGAATGCTTGATTACACGGCACCGTCAGTGCGATGTCATTATCCCTTGCTAATTGCGGTCATTTCTTCCTGGCCGAAGACGTGACTGTTATCGATTTGTGTAAATGGACAATGTTTTTAAGTGTGGCTTCGTCAGGCAAGTGTTATTGGAAAGAACGAATTGAACGGAGGTGGAATTCATTCGTGTTTGTTTGCATAATTTTTTTTTTTTTCTTATAATAACTTGTTATCATTTCGTCAAAGGAGGCAACGGGATGTTAGTCTCTTTGTCGCCTGTTATTTCTTTGTTAGCAGAATAACACAAACAAAAACTTTGTATTTGCCATTCTTCGAAAAATCTTACGATAGCTGTATCACGCGATTAATAACGAAGAATTTTGTATGTTTGTTAAAGACAGGAAATAGCTTTTCATAAAAGGGGCTTTTGTGGGAAATTGATTTTTCAGCCCAAGTAGAGATTTGCGGTTTCCTAGCGATCTTATTCGAATTTTTTGTTTGTTTTTGTTGTTACTTTTCTAATTATTTGTAGTTGTCAGACAAGTAATGTCAGTTCTTGGTTTTGTTGTCCTGTTAATGTGATGTTATTTGTTCTTCTTTTGTTTTTTTTTTTGT
>NC_089761.1:36726772-36741772 GCF_040412425.1 Macrobrachium rosenbergii | reverse complement strand
AGTATTAAAATGATCATCGTGTCTAAAAAAACCATTACATCTAAAAAGGAAGTTTGTTTTCATTTTCGTTCCAGTCGTAAAAATAATATTTGTATGCATATTGTTTAGCATAAGAGAATTTTTTATCAGCTTGATCTTTATTTCTAAACAGCAAAAGGTATCGTCGACATATCTACTGTTTTGAAAAGAGGATGGTAAGCCAATGGGCATTCATTTTTCAGCATTGTTTCCCCAGGAGCACATGAAAATGTTTGCAATGTTGGACCCAGAGGGCATCCCATCGCCATACCATCGACCTGAATGACGAGTGCTTTAATTAAAATCACGAAAGCTGTGTCCAGCACAGTCAAGCTCCAGCAGTTTTTAAAATCCGTGATATTAAAATTGTTAAAAATGGTATCTGGGTTGGTAAAAATCCGGCTCAGAATAATCTCAATTGTTTCTTCAATTCAGGTACGTTAGTAAAGAGTGATTCGACATCCATACTGGACCATAAATAAATCTGAGTCCTGAGTTACAGGAATTAAAACTTTTTTAAAATTATCTGATTCTTACAACTTAGGTGTTGGTGGTTAAGGGTTATAAAAAGTGGGACAAGGAATTTAGCAAGCTTATAATTAGGAGTGTCATAGGATGTGAGGATGGGGTCTCATTGGTACACCTTCTTTACATGAATTTTTATACATAGTCCATACATCACGCCATATGAAGCACCAGTACTATATATAAAGAATCATATGGTATTTTCACTAATGATGTTCCGATCTTTCAAACACTTTAAAAAACCGGTTTATACGATCTTCAACTCTAAAAATAGCAGGATATTGAGGGTCAAATGGTCTGTTTTAAATTTTGTTTCGTCTTCTAAATACTTTCCATTTTCTGTATATATTCGAGTTTATTTAGAATTACGGTAAATTTTCCCTTTTTATCTGGTTTAGTTTATTGTCATTGTTTTTCCTCATGTTTACTAAGTTCTTAGTAAACACGAGGAACAGATTTTAAAATTAATGCGCTTTCCCAGTTCCAAAGCGAAGAAAAAAATAGATAAAAAAAAAATACTGTTAGTCTGTTGATAACGAATCTGTGAGAGAATTTTTTTTTTCTCCCAGAATTCTGTTATAGCGCAAAACGCGTGAGATCAAAACACGATTCTTCGTGTTTTGATTTGGATTGCTTGCATGGGAAAAAAAACTGGCTTCATTTTTTCTGCATTGTTTCCCCGAGTGAGCTGTAAATACTGTATTCGTCTGCATGTTTGCAATGTTGCAGCGCGTGTGAGATCTCGGGAGCTTTGTTTTTCACTGTGTATTGAGACGAGTGCTTAATTATGGATCAACTTGTAAGCGAGAGCCAACGGGATGGTCAAATGTCACTGTGAATTTCAGTACTTTGTTTTGATGAATGACTTGGTTAAACAAATACTTCTTATTATTTGAATTAAATCAGAGGATTTCAGTGACGTTGATACTTCTGATTCATATAGATTAAGATGGAGGGCGTATTTATCTGTGTAGTTCGTGGACTGAAACCTGCGTCATAACAGTTACAGGATATTACAGAACTTTGTAGAAATGGGATTGTACAATTGTTGTGCCTTTGCAGATCGTTATCCATAAGTGTTACTTTTATATCATTTACATAAATATATATATATATATATATATGCTATTATATATATATATATATATATATATATTATATATATATATATATATATATATATATATATATATATATTTTCCTCATACATACATAGATACATATATATGTTTCATTATAGAAATAAATTCACACACACACACACACACACATATATAATATATATATATTTATATATATATATATATATATATATAATATATATATATACATACATACATACATACAAACATCTTTCACATACACATACATACATACATACATACATCGCATATTGATTGCATGCATATATAACATACATACATACATACATATGTGGGAATGTGTGTTTGTGTAATTCCTTAAAGCAACAAATCTACAAATACGTTTAAAAACTAAAGTGTTTTTAATCCTGCGTCCAGGAAGAGTCTGATCTGAATAAAATATTTAAAACCCTTTTTTATTCATAGTCTCTCGTTTCTCTGTTATTGTTTTCAAGGGTCGTTAAAATGGAATACCGTCAAGAGATATTGTCCTGGGGACAGATTTTATTTATTCAAAGCATTAAACTGATAAACAAATCAAACATTCATACCAAAACTCATGGTTTTATTCAGAGATGACGTCATCTCTGCAGATTATAAACAATAATTGCAAATTGAAAAAATTTTTAACTCATGAATTTAGACAATTAAAATATTTGTTTTTTTTTCTTTATATATTATTTCTTGAAAGGTCTCTAAGGTCTTAAACATTATTTAAAAAATTGCTAAACATTATTTTTAATGTTCGAGAGGAAGTAAGGTATGTTTATATACATCATATATTTCAATAATATTTATATTTTTTATGGATTTTATTTTTATTAATATATTAGACTGTTATTGTATTTAACTTTCGAGTTATTGGTAAAAATGCTTCTGATTACAATAGATACTCTTATGGTATATGAAAAAAATGGTACCATGAGTATTGTATGAAATAACATCTTATATATATATATATATATATATATATATATATATATATATATATATATATATATATATATATACATATATACTCACATGTATGTATATATATTAGAAAGACAGGCAGATTATCCCTATGGCGTAGAAGTAACGACAGACCAGTTAGATATTTGGAATTAATACTGTTCTCACACAAGTTTAGATTATTAATTTATTTATATTACCAAAAATACATTAAAAAGGTACTTTACTTTCCAAAATATAATACCTACGAAAAATAATGTACCATTTTTCTCATAACTCCTATTGATACAAAGAGGGATTTCTTAAATTACTACATGTAATCCCTAAAATTTTTCATTTACAAAATGAAAAAAAATCAAAAGTTTAATGATATCTGCTGGATTGTATTACATTAATGTCCATTGATTATTGTCTTTAACTTATTCGTTTCCTGAGGAAATTTAACTTCTTTCCTCATTATACCAACAATGTTCATAATTACTGTTTCTGTTCTTGGAGAAAAAAAATTCATTGTAATAGTTCTTCCCTGAATGTTTCACTGGATAATTCTAGCCATATTTTTACTTTCCCAAAAAGTTTATGTATTTAATCAATGAAAGAGAGTTCATTCTTTCTCACCATAAAACATCTTTCATGAAGTCTAGTCAATTACAAATTCCAGAGAGAAATTGTATCGCTATTGATTGGAAGGAATTTTGTATTATAAGAGTACCAGTGTGGCTTCAAATTGACAGTAATGGAATATAATGACGTAATTCCTTTTGATCACGTAGGTCGTTACTGTTAGATTATGAGACAACACCGACCCTGATTACATGTAGGTTCTTACGTGGTATGAGTCGACAGTTAATCATCAGAATTATTTATGTCATACATCTGCATCTATTTTCAGGTGTGCAGGTTGATGATGGTGTTTATATATATATGTATATATATATATATATATATATATATATATATATATATATATATAATATCTATATATATATATATATATATATATATATACATATATATATATTTTCAAAGAGAGAGATAAAGAGACTCTTAGAGAGAGAGAGAATGTATACATACACACACACACACACACACACACATATATATATATATATATATATATATATATATATATATATATATATAAATAAAAAATAAATATACATACACACACATATATATATATATTTCTTATAGGTTATATATATATTTTCTATTTGATTATATATCTATATGTTCTATATATTATATATATATATATATACTATATATATATATATATATATATATATATATATATATATATAGAGATATATATATATATACAATTATATATATATATATATATATATATATATATATATATATATATATATATATATATATATATATATATATATATATATATATATGTATATATATATATATATATATATATATATATATATATATATATATATATATATATATATATATATATATATATATATATGTGTGTGTGTGTGTGTGTGTGTGTGTGTGTGTGTGTGAGAGATTATGTATACAGAGAGAGAGAGAGAGAGAAAGTACTTCCCCATTCCAGTAGTAACTTCCGCTTTGGCAAGAATAATAACTTTATCAAACTAAATAAAATATGACAGAATTTTATACAGCGTTATCCAAAACAAAATTATTTAGTCTTCTATTAAACCAGATAGAGGTTACTCCACATACAAAAAAACTGAACGTAAATAGATACAGAAAAAAACACACAATTTTTGTCAAATCCATAAAAGCTCCATGAATACAGGATTGGTTTACCCGTTCCGGGAGGGTTGAAATATGAACAGAAGTCATTTGCACTCCTTTCAAGCACCATTTGACATGTGGTTATTTATTTTTTGTTTTAGTTTCACTGCTTTTTTACCTTTTATTCTTCTTGTTATCATTCTGTGTTTTATTTTCCGCTTATTTAAATAAACAAAAAAGTTATATATATGTAATTAATAGTATGGACTTTATAATTTGATACTCTTTTCAGTATTGTTTTAAATATCCAGGGTAGAAAATATTGATAAAGATAATACTAACACTGTTAATAATGACAATGAACCTATACACATTTAACTTGATTCATTCACAACACATACATACATACACACACACACACACACACACACACACACACATATATATATATATATATATATATATATATATATATATATATATATATATATATATATATATATATATATATATATATATATATATATTTATATATATATATATATATATATATATATATATATATATATATATATATATATATATATATATATATATAATACATAAACATGGCAATATGCTAATATCTAATCTTTTTTTGTGAAAATATATTCATAGTATGCTGTCAAACTTCTCCCATAAGATATTAAGGTCATGAAAGTCTAAGTAAGGCCTGTATGAAATTAATAAAAAAGGCTAAGCAAGATATTGTTTATGAAAAACCAACTATTACGGAAGTTTCCAAGAATACCAATAGGCCTTGGTGATGACTAACGACAAAACAATATATTTTCAAATTCTGAAGCTTCCTTGTGTTTTTCCATTTCAGGCAGTTTACTGTAAAAGGGTTATGCAAATGGCTAATATATATATATATATATATATATATATATATATATATATATATATATATATATATATATATATATATATATATATATATGTGTGTGTGTGTGTGTGTGTGTGTGTGTGTGTATGTGTATGAGTGAATATCCATATGTGTAATCCAGTGAGATCTGTCTTGAATTTGCCAATAATTAAGATTCATTTTACCCCTTCCCCTACAGTCGTTTAGTTTCATATTTCCTAGTATTTCCTGTTACGCTCCTGTGAAATTCCATTTCCTTATCTGAAACATCAATAATTTAAGACTCAGAAAAAAAAAATGCATAACAAGGGCGAAGTTATTGCTTCTTCTGCTCTGCCAGAAACAATGCGTTGTTAAAATCAGAACATGCCATGCGTAAATGGAACACGTCAAGGTTTTCTCAGCGAAAAGAAAGGGGAGAGAATGATTAAGTAGTCAAGTAGAGAGGGAGAGAAAGGGAATAAAGAAAGAACAGTGAGGTGTTTTACAATTAAAGGAATTATTTCGTGATGTTTGCTTAATGTTTATTGAGCCGTGTCTAAATTTATGCTCCCTGCCAGGGAAAAAAAAAAAAGTTTTCGTTTTCGTGGAAGATACTGAAATGGATTTAATATAGAATTGGTTGAGTATGCAAAGCGTTTTCAAAAGGTTTTCCGTTATATTTTAAAGATTTTATTATTATTATTATTATTATTATTATTATTATTATTATTATTATTATTATTATTATTATTATTATTATTATTATTATTATAACAAAACTCGGAGTTCCAAGAAACAGGTTTACCACCATCGTTTAAAGATTTACTATTATTATTATTATTATTATTACAACAAGACCCTATGCTCCAATAAACTAAACAACAGAAATTACAAAGAAAGGTAGCTCAAATAAACCAATAAACAATAAAAGACTCTTCTATACATTGAAGGTATATGAAACTCACTGTATTGCCAGCCAGTGTTGCAATGCATATACTTCCTACAAAATATTTTATTTTCAGAGAAATTCTGGTGTAATTCCTATCAGACACGATCTTCTCGCAGTACACAATCTCCACCAATATTGTTAATTCCCATTGATTCTGTCGGCATTGCGACATCATTGTAAGATCTTGAAAGTGGTTTGTCAGTAAACAAGATAATATTCCTTTGGTCGTTCCAGAGTAACTGTGAGGGCCGGTTTAATCCCTTGCTATTGCATTGATAATTGGGAACTCCGTTGAAGTCCTACCCTGAAACCTCTCTCTCTCTCTCTCTCTCTCTCTCTCTCTCTCTCTCTCTCTCTCTCTCTCTCTCTCTCTCTCTCTCTTACTGCTAGGTAATTTTGTCAAGAAATTTACTTCAATATATCATACGTCAGACAGTGAAAATGATTATTAAAGTGTATTCTTTTAGAAAACTCTTGATTTATTATCCTTGAACTTTTAAAATCTCTCTCTCTCTCTCTCTCTCTCTCTCTCTCTCTCTCTCTCTCTCTCTCTCTCTCTCTCTCTCTCCAGGATCTGTACATCGCTTTGTTTTGGTAAAGTAACATATTATATTGGCTGAAACTCCAATGAAAACCAATTCTTTTCCACGTGAAAGGTTTTTCTTCTGATAATGTGATATGAATTAAAACAACCATGTAACATATATATGAAAACGTTTAAATAAACAATTATGTAGCCTTGTAATATTGGTTTTGTTTATAACAACCTGTATTTCTACTATGCTAAGGTATAATCGTAGGTTATCTTGATAAGAAGTACATATTTCGCAATAAAATCATTCTCTTCACTTCTATTTGTGCATGTTACTTTAGGAATCAAAATAACTACAAGTTCTAAGTAATTAAAACAAATCAAAGTGAAAACCAAATGGTCAATAACAATAGTAATGAATTACGAAAGTTATGACTGTGCATTAATTCTACCTGTGCATATCCAATATCTGGTATTTTTTTTAATTTGAATTTAGCTGGAAAAAAATCAATTTACATTGATGAATATCGTGGAATTTTATAACTGAGAAAAAATAGTAAATTCTAAAAAAAAAATAATAGGTCACGATGAAATTTATTTCATAAACAAATACATAAATGATAAAAGATTAAAAATGAAAATGCGCAATTTTACCTGGATAATAGAGCAATGATGTCATCAAGGTCTGAAATTACTGATGTCCATAAAGTTTTTAGCTCACTGAAAAAAAAGAAAGTTTAGTAATGTTAAAACTAATGAATATTCCTTGATTAATATTTCACAAAGTCAACAGAAAATATGCATGAAATATGACAGATTCTAAATTAACAGATTTCCTCTCTCTCTCTCTCTCTCTCTCTCTCTCTCTCTCTCTCTCTCTCTCTCTCTCTCTCTCTCTCTCTCTCTCTCTCTCTCTCTCTCTCTCTCTCTCTCTCTATACACTAAATCAAAGAACTCCATGTTAATATTTCCATCATGATAATGAATACAGTTCATCTTTAAAAATCAACAAAATAAAGAGATATTAAAACCACAGAATTACTGCTAGGTAATGTTGTCAAGAAATTTTCTTCAATATATCATTCGTCAGACAGTGAAAATGTTGATAATTAAAGTGTATTTTTTGAGCAAACACTTGATTTATTATCCTTGAACCTTGAAAATGTCTCCAAATGACAAAGTTGCATGCATGCAAATAACTCATTCCTCTCTATTATTTTTTTTTATTAAAGTATACTTCTAATAATTAGTGTTGTATGCAAGTAAAGAATGTTATTTGAATGAAACTATATTTATTTTCTTCGGCAATAGTAAGTTATCTCTATAAGATATCATGTTTATCTGGATTTGTCACTTTAACTCTAGCCTCAAGAGGGTACGTAACGTCCCGGGGTAGGGATTCGATGTCTTGCACTTATTTTATACTATGAACCTTTTGGATAACATAGATATAATTACAAAATAAAGGAAAAAAAATATTTCCGACTATCATTGACTTTAAAAAATGTTATATTATTTCTATTCTCTTTTAAAAGCCACCCCTGGTACTCATATATATATATATATATATATATATATATATATATATATATATATATATATATATATATATATATATATATATATATATATATATATATATATATATATATATATATATATATATATATATATATCATTTCTCAATACTTTGTATCTTGGAAAACCTTTCTCAAACTACGTTTGACATGACTGACCCACAAACAATCACATGGTAAAAAATACTTGACAGAAAATTCCGCAGCAACAAGAAATCAAACAAAACTCGAAGAAAGAGGCTGACATTAATTCCCTCGTTAAGCTAAACAAACCACCAAATGACCCAGAATAGTAGGTCATTAGCCACACAGTGGTGTTGCTTCTCTCCACCCTAATGATTCTTTGTTGATTCGATGGAGTGGCTCGGGAAAGTAATGCTTCTCATTCATTTTCACCGTAACAGTCGCCTCGGAGGGCAATACTTTCATGCCCACATACTTTGAATGTTTGGAGAGAGAGAGAGAGAGAGAGAGAGAGAGAGAGAGAGAGAGAGAGAGAGAGAGAGAGAGAGAGAGAGAGAGGCGTATGAAGTGTGAAAGGCTGACAAAACAGATAGCTTAACAGGCAGGAATAGGCAGAAAGGACGGTAGATTAACTAATAGACACCGAAAGAGAGACAGATGAATAGAAAGACTTATAAATAATACTTGAAAGATGAACAAACAGTAACAGAGGGTCGCAAAAACAGACAGCTTGACAGACAGGAATAGGCAGAAAGGACGGTAGATAAAACTGACACATACCGAGAAAGAAACGGATGAACAGAAAGATTTATTAATAATACTTGAAGGATAATAAACAGTGACAGAGACTGAAGCAGTTAAACAGACGATTAGAAAGAAAGATGCAAGCCAAAAAGAGAGAGTCGCTAATAGAGAGAGAGAGAGAGAGAGAGAGAGAGAGAGAGAGAGAGAGAGAGAGAGAAGAGAAAAGAACACTTTATAATTCATCTTCCTTACTGCCTCAATCTCGAACAATGGAAAAACGAGAAAAGTACAAAAAGTTTCAACTAAGAACTCATCCATTGCATCAATAAATTAGCTGCTTCTCCAGTTCAGAAAGGACTTCTTAGTCAAAGCTTTGAAGTAGTTTTAAAGGAAATATGTATTAACTCCGTGCTGTGCCCTTCACTTCATACCTTTATAACCATATTCATCTAATTAATTTTTATAGAAATGTACTCCTGTTACTCTCATTCCAAGTGAATATTAGCATTTGTAGTAAAATCACCTCAATATTCTTTAGCATAGACATATATGCAGATTACATATTTAAATAGATTTAAAATTAAGAGCATTGCAGTGGGGATCAAAGGAAATGTCGTTTGAATGTCAGATAAACTCTCAATAATTTCAGAGGGGGGAAGGGTGCTTTAGAATGCTTTAAAGAAACGTCATCTTTTACATCTATTTCTGGAAAATAAGAAGAAAGGTAGTGGCATTATGAAGACTAATGATTGATTAATTTCTAGAAATGGCGTCTTTCTCCTGGCATTCATTTTTCTTTGTCTATGTCAACGTGTTTTCTGAGATAGACACACTTACACACTCCTTCAGTAAAGCAAAGTATATATATACTGTATATATATATATATATATATATATATATATATATATATATATATATATATATATATATATATATATATTTATTTATATGTATATGTGTATATATATATATATGTATATGTGTATATATATATATATATATATATATATATATATATATATATATATATATATATATATATATATATATATATATATATATATATATATATATATATATATGAGTGTGCGTGTGTGTGTGTATGCGTGCACTTATACTTAAAACCCAAACATTCATAACTTCTTAACTACCGAACGCTGGGGGAAAACAAAAAAAAACGAGCAAAAACGTAATCATTTTCCATGGTTATCGCCATAATCCGCCAAATAGCAGGCCATTATCTTCACACAGGTATTCCATAGAAGTACCGTAATGGCGTCTCTATTTCTCTGGTCGTTGCTATTTACGTAATGATTCTAATTTTTCCCTTACCATTTATTAATCCCTGGGGAGAAGGGAAGAGATCTTAATGCCCGTGTTCTTTTACGGGAGAGAGGAGAGAGAGAGAGAGAGAGAGAGAGAGAGAGAGAGAGAGAGAGAGAGAGAGAGAGAGAGAGAATTTGTCAACGTCTTTCATATCACATCTTTCTAGGAATTTCCTCTACTGCATAAAACAAACAAACGAACACACACACACACACACACACATACCCTCAAGCCTATATACCCACCAACACACACACACACACACACACACCTACCTCTTAAAGATCTTGAAATATCTTAGGTTTTTTTCCAGAGCTTCCAGGAAATGGGCATTAAACGAAGCTTTTATGTCATTAGTTTTCATTTTTCATTTCTCTCTGATTCGTCCACAAAATATAAAATGGAAACCTCGTATTTCACCTTTCTTTTCAAATGAATCGATATAATGTTTATTTGAGTATCGTAATTATGCCTAAACATTACCTGGAAAAGTCACTGATGTTACATAATGTCCTTCTTATTCTTTAATCATTTAGCTCTTGTGGTATAGGTCACGATTGGCTGAACTCTATGGAATGTTAGGTTGTAGGATATTCACTTCAAAACTGGTCGGTCGAATTGGGCTCTTTCTTTAATAAGTGGTATTATTGTAGCTATAAAATAACTTAATTATTATTAATGTCTTGCTGTCTATAACTGAAAGCAATTGCATCCAGACATCAAATGTAAACTGGGCTACAAAGTTTAATCAGACACACTTCTTGAACTAGATTCGCCCACTGCTGATTCAAAGTGAATGCTGGGGACATCTAACGGCACATAGAGGAAACAGAATAGGCATTGAAATGAGTAACTGGTAACTCACTTTATGGAGTCTGGTATTAATGAAAAACTGTTTTTTACTTTAAAGATGCTATCAACAAATGTTCTTATTCAACAGCAATATAAGAATGATAAATAAAGAAGAGTTTATGACAGTAAAGTTATCAGTGTCGTGTTTTATTTAAAAAACCTAAGTTTTTATAAGCATTTAGTAAGCTGATTTGTCTAACGCACAAAACATTTCTGCTGCGCAACTGAAAGAGAAACCAGAAGTACCACAAAAACGAATATTTATGAAAATTTGCAAATATAACAAACGCAGAGTTATAGCTTTGGCAAATTTAAAGAAATTAAATTCTGGTTACGGCGCAAAGTTATACCCGTTCAAGATATCCCATAAAGTCTTTATTTACTTTGACTCTGGTAGTTGTCAGAGTTGTCCAGCCTGACCAGCCAAAGACCGCGAGAATGGAAATGGGACAATTAGTAGTAAAAGTTAGTCTGTTCATTTACAAATATATTATTTATTCTAATAATAATCTCACTGAGATTTTCTTATACTTGAATTCTCTTATAATTCAAGCTGTCTAGTAGGAAATGAATAATTTTATTGTTGTTTTTGCACTAAATTCAAAGCAATATCCTGACACAGCACTTGGTCTCATTGACATCTAATATTATGGGTTGTTCTTCTTTCAACCGGTACTTCCAAAACAAAGTACTCATTCAAGAGTTAAGAATATAAGAATTATTTTCATTTGTCTTTCTGGATACAAAACTCTTCTATTATTTAAGTTGTTTTAATCCAGCGACAGCTGCTCAATAATAATAATAATAATAATAATAATAATAATAATAATAATAATAATAATAATAATAATAAAGGGGTACATTGTGATAGATAAAAAAGAAATGGAATCACGAACTTCCTCAGTAAGTTTCTCACCTGTAAATCAAAATATGAGAAGTGGTTAAGAATTTGGCTTTTGATACAAACTCGTCATATATGCTCTAATTAAACCTTTGTATATGCGTTATCAATATAATTATCTTTTATAAGCTGTAGTAAATTCGTCTTTGACACCAATACATTTTAGTTTTTTGTCAAATAAAACTATTGTGCCAACTTTGTCTTTGCAATTTTCGTCCGCATTTTTTCTGTCCGACCTCAGATCTTAAAAACTACGTGGGCTAGAGGGTTGCAAATTGGTATGTTGATCATCCACCCTCCAATCATCAAACATACCAAATTCCAGCCTTCTAACCTTAGTAGTCTTTATTTAATTTAAAGTTAAATTTAGACATTGTCGTGCTTCTGGCAACGATATAAGATAGGCCCCCACCGGGCCGTGGTTAAAGTTTCATGGGCCGCGGTTCATACAGCATGATGCCGAGACCACCGAAAGACAGATCTATTTTCGGTGGCCTTGATTATAAGCTGTAGCGGCTGTACAGAAAACTTCGGCGCATTTTGTACTTATTTTTATATTGCATAATTTCAGGATGGAAATTAAGCAGCGTCAGTAAATTCGCCAAATCCTCTTTATCAAATAAAAGTTAAAGTAATCAAAGTTGATTTTTTTTTCTCTCGCGAATTTTTCCTTCGTCTTTAATTAAAAGTTGGTCGTGCCATGAATATTTAGCCTTTTAATTAAAAATGCTTCTGAATTTTAAATGGACTTTTTTATAACATGCCTGTTTCTAAAATGATGTGACAGGATCTGGAAGGAAACTGAGACACCCCAAAAAAATTTAAATGGACTTTTTTTTTTTATAAAATTCCTGTTTCCAAAATGATATGAAGAGATCTGGAAGGAAACTGAGACGAAAAAAAAAATTTAAATGGACTTTTTTTTATACAACATGCCTGTTTCCAAAATAATATGACGGGATCTGGAAGGAAACTGAGATAACAAAAAAATTAAATGGATTTTTTTTATAACATGTCTGTTTCCAAAATGATATGACAGAATCTGGAAGGAAACTGAGACACAACAAAATGCTTTTTAAATGGACTTTTTTATAACATGCCTGTTTCCAAAATGATGTGACAGGATCTGGAAGGAAACTGAGACACCAAAAAAAATTTAAATGGACTTTTTTATAACATGCCTGTTCCCAAAAAGATATGACAAGATCTGGAAGGAAACTGAGACACACACACAAAAATTTTTTATTGACTTTTTTTATAATATGCCTGTTTCCAAAATGATATAAGAGGATCTGGAAGGAAGCTAAGACACCAAGACTTTTTTTATAATATGCCTGTTTCCAAAATGGTATGAGAGGAGCTGGAAGGAAGCTGAGACACCAAGACTTTTTTACATAACATGCCTGTTTCCAAAATGATATGAGAGGATCTGGAAGAAAGCTGAGACACCAAGACTTTTTTTACAATATGCCTGTTTCCAAAATGATATGAGAGGATCTGGAAGAAAGCTGAGACACCAAGACTTTTTTTTATAATATGCCTGTTTCCAAAATGATATGAGAGGATCTGGAAGGAAGCTGAGACACCAAGACTTTTTTTATAATATGCCTGTTTCCAAAATGATATGAGAGGTTCTGGAAGGAAACTGGGACACACAAAAAAAATAAAAACAGGAATCTTGAGGTGCAAAATATATAAGAGCACACAGAATATAGAGAGCAAAGGTTACATGGTTTTTCATATGTAGTCAAAGACTGGATTTCTTCTAAGATAATTAATCTTTACTGTAGTAAGAGTAGTTCGGTGCACTGTAGGCATTACTTAAGGTTCTTAGCTGCAACCCCCTTTCATTCCTTTTATTGTATCTCCGTTCGTATTCTCTTTCTTCCATCTTACTTTCCACCCTCTTCTAACAACTGCGAGGTCTTCCTCTTGTTACACCTTTCAAACCTTTTACTGTCGATTTCCGTTTCAGCGCTGCCTAACCTCACTGGTCCCAGTGCTTGGCGTTTTGCCCTAAATTCTGTATTAAATTCAATTCACAAGCTGTACAAGAGAGCTAAATCTAAAATACTAAACAATGAATAATACAAAAAATAAAGTCATACCCACACTTGCAAAACCACGACCTTTACTGATGACACGTTGCATCTGTCGTCACAGTCCCTCGGTGGCTTGGATCTCGCTCTGCCGATAAGAACTGTCGTTCGAAGCACCTCCGTATCCGAGGGATCCAGTCGCGTTCTCCGGGGTGATAGCCCGCGTTCGAAAACGTCCTATCTGCCTTCGTGACTTATTTACAGAAAGAATGGGATTTGTCGTGGGAGGAGATACTTGCGTGAGACGATTGGAAATGGCTCAGGGCTCAATGATTTATTTATTTTTCTGTTTTTTTTATTTTCTTTATTTATCTATTTTTGCAGGTACAAGTTAGTAACCCAGTTCCTTTATCTCGTCCATGCTAGCAACTCATATTTCCTCTCTCTCTCTCTCTCTCTCTCTCTCTCTCTCTCTCTCTCTCTCTCTCTCTCTCTCTCTCTCTCTCTCTCTCAAATATTAAACGCCATATCTATAATAAGAAAAATATTTTGTATCACCAAATTTCTCTCTCTCTCTCTCTCTCTCTCTCTCTCTCTCTCTCTCTCTCTCTCTCTCTCTCTCTCTCTCTCTCTCTCTTTAAAAATGAGAATAATATTTTGTACCATATCTTTCAAATGGGATATCTTTAATGAGAAAATATTTTGTATCACCAAATTCTCTCTCTCTCTCTCTCTCTCAAATACTAAAACGCCATATCTACACGAGAGAAATACTTTGTATCACCAAATTTCTCTCTCTCTCTCTCTCTCTCTCTCTCTCTCTCTCTCTCTCTCTCTCTCTCTCTCTCTCTCTCTCTCAAATACT
>NC_089761.1:36714272-36721772 GCF_040412425.1 Macrobrachium rosenbergii | reverse complement strand
TCATTTATTTTGCTGAATGAGGCACTAAGGTCGTTCTCTTTAATTCGCTCATAATTACTGCTAAGACTTCAAATGCCTCGGACGCTCTCTATCCAGAGGTCTCGTTCTTTGCAGGTATAATTGAAAACCGTAAGTTTGTCCCTCGGATTGTGTTATGAAAATAAAATAAAAGTTAAATATTATGATAAGTTGAGTTTTCAGTTTCATTTTGTACTTAGATATATATGTGTGCGCATGTATACATATATATATATATATATATATATATATATATATATATATATATATATATATATATATATATATATATACAATGGAACAATGGATAACAGTACTTATCATTTACATATATATATATATATATATATATATATATATATATATATATATATATATATATATGTATATATATACATACGCACGTATGCACGCATTACTGAAAATGCGAATGGCCATAACATCCATGATACCGCGTATGTAATTTTTTTTCCTTTTATGACCACGTAGCTCAACCCTATTTTACATCATGGCCGAAAAACGTTCATTTTTGGAAATGATATGCATCGGAAATGCTATTGTATTTCGGCGTGTGACGGTGAACATCTGACATGACATACGTTATTTGTCGTATAATGAGCAGCCCTTTTCATTTCGAGTAATTTTTCATGCATGAATTTGCTGTTTTTATCAATATATTCTTTTACATGTGCACTGCGAGACAGTTATAATTTGGGATAATGCTAAATCCTTGCGTGAATGGAGTTTAACGAGCTGCCAAAAATATTTAATGTCGTCGTATATTCACGCGTTTATAGAAACTTTGCAGTGTGTTCACTGGCATTTGCATATCCACCGAATAATGTAATATGTTAAATACCTGGTTTTAACGCTACCTGTTCTGAGGTATCAATTTCCAGTTTAAATCTTACAATTTATCAAAATGTAATTCCTACTTCTAACCCTGATTCATTACGTAAACTGGATTCATTGCAATATCTGAGCCATTTGAAGAAATTTTAATCGTAATATAAATCTTTTGGTGGAGAGAGAGAGAGAGAGAGAGAGAGAGAGAGAGAGAGAGAGAGAGAGAGAGAGAGATACGACATTCTCGATTCCCATCGCAGTTACAAATATTTGCTCAGAGGGTTCAATAGGCGACGGGAAACAGCTTTGAATATTGATGAGACAAATCACTAACTCCTGGGACAAAAGGCTATTGACAATTCTCACACTTTTGACAGAGGGATGTTGGGGAAACGCTTAAAACGTTGGGCGAGATTGTTTACAATCCACGTCTTTTATACCTGTGCGTAATACGTTTTGAGACCTCCCCCTTCCTCTCTCTCTCTCTCTCTCTCTCTCTCTCTCTCTCTCTCTCTCTCTCTCTCTCTCTCTCATGGGTATCTACACTTGACACCTGGGGGGGTTAAAATGATATTTGTTTCCTTCAAAATTAAGAATATTTATGTCAGGAATTTACCAATAGTTATTGTTACCTGAGAGACTTAAGGCCAGTCTCCACTACATGTCAAGACTTAATGTAACATATAATCTTATGGCGATCATTTCATGTAATTTTTTTTAGAGTAACTGAGGAAAATAAGTTTCTAACATATAGGTGATGAATATAGCGATCATTTCATATGATATTTTTCAGAGTGATTGAGGAAAATAAGTTTCCAACATATATGTGATGAAAAAATTATTATTTATTGATTTATAAAGAGAAAAGGGTCCAATTAAATAACAGGTAATCATTATAAATACACTTTTACAAGTAAAAAAAATGAAACTTGCAATACTTAACCAATTCATGAATTGAAAGTCATTTTCGTTATCAGAACAATGAGATTATTTAAATAATTATTCAAATAATTAATGCGACTTGATAGTATCTATCTTAATGATAATATACATCATAAAATAACAGAACATGTGAAGTATTTTCTTATAGTTTTCCTACAATTTTACACAGAACATAGAGAAGTAATAATAATAATATAAGTAATAATAATAATAATAATAATAATAATAATAATAATAATAATAATAATAATAATAATAATAATAATAATAATAATAATAATAATAATAATAATAAAGGTTTTTTCCATGCAAAAGAAATGGAATACTGACGTCTGTCCATACTGACACTTGGTTTTTCGAAATCGAGAAAATATGTACATATTTTTTAAGGCTTTATCCAAATTTCATTCATTTTCCTGTAAATACTTTTACATAATTTCTAACCTAGAATTCACAATAGTTATTTTGAAATTGATGGGAAAATAATTTTTAATGGATATTTCTTTATAATAATTCAAATGACACTGGAAGTAGAATATTCCATTAAACGAATATTTCTCATTTGAAATTATAATTCTTTCCGTTCAAATGATAAATTGAATCTTTCCGTCACCGGGCAATTTGTGAATTCATACTTGTTTATGAAAACACACATACGCACTCACCTATTCGTTAACACACACAAACGCATATGTACACACACACACACACACACACACACACACACACATATATATATTAACATACATACAAATACATATATTTATCTATCTATATATACACATATATACATGAGTGTATGTATGTGAATCATTCTATGCTTAAAGAGAAATCTTCTAAGAAAATTTGCTGTGCCGTGTCTCTACTATAACTACTCCACTGAAGTGGAAGTATTTCGCTTCGTTCACCTTTATCCTTTGACATACGTATCACAAATAGTTTCGAAAAAGTTCACTCCAAGAAACATAAAAAGGAACGATTTTATTTGATGTGACTACCGGTTTTATTTTCCTTTTGACGGGATACTGCCAGAAAGCAACAGTCCTCTCGTCTCTCAGCAGATCTCCAAGAGTGAAGTTACTTGTCTTATACTAGTTTTTATGTCACTCAAGAAATCCATGTATGTAT
This sequence comes from Macrobrachium rosenbergii, assembly GCF_040412425.1. Classification (NCBI taxonomy): domain Eukaryota; kingdom Metazoa; phylum Arthropoda; class Malacostraca; order Decapoda; family Palaemonidae; genus Macrobrachium; species Macrobrachium rosenbergii. The sequence goes on along the minus strand of NC_089761.1, from coordinate 36,718,838 downwards.
ATATATATATATATATATATATATATATATATATATATATATATATATATATATATATATATATATATATATATATATATATTATATATATGTATATATATGTGTGTATACATATATATACATACACACATATACATATATAAATATATGTACAGTATGTACATATTATATATGCATATATATATATATATATGTATATATACATAAATGTAATTATATGTATGTATGTATGTGCTGTACATATTTATTCATGTATGTATGTATACATATAGAATGATAAATAACGCTCCGATAAATCCAGTATCATTATGATTCTATCAGTTTCTCAAGCAGCTCATTTTATTTCTTTTCACAGTCATATCACTGAGTAAGATTTTTAAAATGAGGATTACGACAATCCACTTAATTATGCCGAGATATTGTCTTTTGAACACTCTATTACATGAATTATTCTTTTGAAGGCAGAAAATCTTTTTAAATATATTCTGTGAAGAACAGAGAACACAGTCATCGATCGCAAATTAGTATTTAAAGTTATTTTCTTTGAGAATTAGTCCAAATGAAGGCCTATTACTCAAAGGGATTAAAAAAAATGAGAGCATGAATATTCATCCCGTGTTAGTGGCGTGAATTGCCTCTCACTAAGAGCTCACTTCCATGCCTAGTTCTCGTTTGAAGGAAGAATAATTAAACTTCTAAATTCATTAAGTTTTTTTATATAACTATTACATGTTACGTTCGAGATATCACCAAGTTAGTTTTGTATTATATATATATATATATATATATATATATATATATATATATATATATATATATATATGTTTATATGTATATATATATTTATATATACACACACATATATATATTTATATCTATATATATATATATATATATATATATATATATATATATATATATATATATATATATATATATATATATATATATATATATATATATATATATATATATATATATATATATATATATATATATATATATATATATATATATATATATATATATAAATCAACACTCGCTTGGTAATAAAGTCGACCACCAAGCACTCAAACTCTCTGCCTCAGAGTACCCCATCATTGTTCATGATATAGTAAATGGGGGAAATCTACTCCCTACCCTCACCTCTCCACCCCCATAATCCCCCACCCCACCCCAACGTGATAAATGACGACCAAGTCTATCCCTCATGGGAATCCCGAAGTATTTCCATTTATATGCTAATACTCGACGTCCTAATTATCTGTTTGAGATGAAAGCTTTTATAATTCGGCCAAATTTTCTACTTTTAGGTAATTATACGCTCGTATTTTTTTTCAGTCCCTATCAGAGAGAATCAGGACAATTTTTGGTACATAACTTTTGAAATTCTTCCAAAAGCTCGTGTGAATTAAGTCTAAGAAAATAAAAATAGAAATAATGTATTTTCCGGGCATTATTTACATTTAATATCTGAACTCGATATTGGAGATTTTATGCTATTCTCTTAAGCCTCCTTAATGTTCTTAAAACTAAAATCGTAGTAAAATATTTACCATTTTTTGTTAATCTTTTGACTCATTCTTATGGGGTTTGTATTACACACGGCTCTCATGGGTGTGAATGTGGTATTCAAGTAAAAATTGACTGTTTTACATTTCTGTTCCCACAATAAAACTGGATTAATAGATTGTCTAGAATTTAACTCCATTCTTTAGAAGCAATATTACCATATTAGAGATAATAGAATAATTATAGTTCTGAGTCTGAGGGAACCGATTATTTACACTAAATTCATTTTGGTTTTATTTGTATTTTTATTTTTTTTGTGGGTGTAGAGAGAGGAAGGGAAGAACTGATTACTTTCTAGCTTTACTTATATTTTTATTTATCTATTTTTCGTGGAGGGGAAGGAGTTGGGAGCGAGGCTTGGCACAGTTCTAAAAAGACAAGAAACCTCGAATCTTGCACGTAGTATAAGTTTCCTTACTTTAAACACAAAGGCATAAACTCCTGTCCTTTAACTTTAGCTGCGCTCTCAGTTCTCTAGGAATAAGAAAAAAAAAGGAAAAAGTGTCCCCGGAAAAAGTTCTGCTAATCCAATTTCCTTCCTCGTTACTATTCTGCAAGACCTCCTGAGTGAGAGAGCAAAAATACGCTTCATTTTCTCCGAGATTCTTCTTTTGGACGATTCCATAAATGTCTTATATTCGCGTCAGTCTAAAAATCATTTTTGCTGGGCGTCTGAAACGACTGACTATACTGAACGATTTCAGTGTTCGTTTGCCTTAGTGCATGTTTGATTGATTGATTTATGTTTACTAAAACTTGCGTCACAACAGCTATGTTACTGACGCCGTTCTTAGTTGAATAGTAAGATACAATTCTATGTTTGTTACAGATAAATTAGTTATTTTTTTCTGGAAATTAATCTCCACTACAGAAGGAGGTGGCGCAGTGAACAATAAAGAAATATCAGTGCCCAGTTCATACTTAAAGTGCTGAATTGGCAAAATCTCAAAAATAGATCATAGGGGAATGAACAATAAATTATCGGTCATAAAAATGTGAAAGACACATGGATTTAGCAATTGAGAAATGAATAAATATATATATATAAATACAGATATATTTAGCAACTAATAAAATATATATATATATATATATATATATATATATATATATATATATATATATATATATATATATATATATATACATAAATATATATATATATATATATATATATATATATATATATATATATATATATATGTGTGTTTGTGTGTGTTTTCTGATTGTATATATGAGTACAAGAGCTTATATATGCATATATGTTTATTATTTTAAATTTAATATTGCCATTCTATTGCAATTTAGGGATTTAGGTCCAGATATAAAAAGTATCTATTTTAAAATCTGGCCAAAAAAAATGTCTGAAGTCACCCAGTGGATTTTCTCCAAATCAATCAAGAGTGCTAACATTACATATTTATATAATTATTTATATATCTATATTGCTCCCTACTCTTTTCTCTGCAGCGTCCATTTTCTTCAGAGTGTCCCGCATTCCTCCGAACTCATCAAGTGGTTCCCCTCCTTAGAATTCCAGAGAGATTCTACCACCCTTGAAATTGCTTCCCCTCCGCCCCATTTGGCGAAAAGAGTTGATTAGACGAAAATAACTTTGGCGGATTTCTTTTGGGTAATTGAGACTTCAAGCTCCGGAGTTTCGGGATTTGTAGAATCTCGATGGGTTTCATGATAATTCTTGAAGCATTAAATAGCCTTTCTCATGAGGTGGATGTAAGGATGGTTCTCTCTCTCTCTCTCTCTCTCTCTCTCTCTCTCTCTCTCTCTCTCTCTCTCTCTCTCTCTGGGCACGTGCGTGTGCAGGCATAAGGAATCTCCAGTGTGTTGCTGGGAGGTGAAAGATCTATAAATTCGTTCATGAAACCTCAAACATTTCTTGATTCTCTCTCTCTCTCTCTCTCTCTCTCTCTCTCTCTCTCTCTCTCTCTCTCTCTCTCTCTCTCTCTCTCTCTCTCTCTCTCTCTCTCTCTCTCTATGGACTTGTTGACACTAGAAATGGCTGTCAGATTTTACAAAATATAAATTTTTCAAAAGCAAATATGTAAGACTCATTAACTGCCAGTGACCTCTCATGAGGTGGATGTAAGGATGATTCTCTCTCTCTCTCTCTCTCTCTCTCTCTCTCTCTCTCTCTCTCTCTCTCTCTCTCTCTCTCTCTCTCTGGCCTCATGCGTGTGCAGGCATAAGGAATCTCCAGTGTGTTGCTGGGAGGTGAAAGATCTATAAATTCGTTCATGAAATCTCAAACATCTCTTGATTCTGTCTGTCTGTCTGTCTGTCTGTCTGTCTGTCTCTGTCTGTCTGTCTGTCTCTCTCTCTCTCTCTCTCTCTCTCTCTCTCTCTCTCTCTCTCTCTCTCTGGGCACATGGGTGTTCAGGCATCAGGAATCTCCAATGCGTTGCTGGGAGGTGAAAGATCTATAAATACGTTCATGAAATCTCAAACATTTCTTGATTCTCTCTCTCTCTCTCTCTCTCTCTCTCTCTCTCTCTCTCTCTCTCTCTCTCTCTCTCTCTCTCTCTCTCTCTCTCTGGTCTTGTGGACATTAGCAATGGTAGTTAGATCTTACAATCTATAAATTTTTCAAAAGCAAATATGTAAGACTCATAAATTCCAGTGACCTAACTCACCACCAACCAGGAAATATTGACCTAACATTCCATTTAAAAAGACGTGACGTAACATTCTTTTAAGAACGCATTCATCACTTCTTTCATTCTTACGATTCCTTCTCACATTCCTTTCCTTAGAATTGCAAAATCGTCTCTCCTCTGATCCATTTAAAAGGATCGTTGTGCTCATTAACTTCTTCCACTGGACTTTTACTCTTATCGTAAAGTTACCTGACTTTTATAGTTCCGGGTCATTGAGAAGTCAATTGCGTTTGTGTTTTAAGCTGCGATACCGGAAGTATGTGTTAAGTTTTCAAATGGAAAGATTTAATTGTTCTATTGAAGATTATATTACCACATT
>NC_089761.1:36706772-36711772 GCF_040412425.1 Macrobrachium rosenbergii | reverse complement strand
TAAATGCTTCCTAGTAATCAAATATTTTTATAGTAAGTTTTATATAAATATTCACTCTTTTCGCCTAGTCAATTCTTCAGTGATAATCGTGCTACGTCATCATTCAACCTTGTCAGTGAACCGTAAATAACAGTTATTACCCACAATGCTCTGTTAACCACTCCTCGTGGAAAGAAACGCCACTTCTAAATTCTCTGGCGTCAGCACCAGAGCAATGCTAATTTTGTCTCTGGCTCCGCTTAGCTACAACTCGAGTGTCTTAAATCCAAGCTCGTAAGTTTCCGAAGGCCGCTCGTAAAGGAATGCCAGAAGACTATATTGTATCCCGGCCGGCCGGGAGAAACTCCAAGCTATGTCTCTGCCTTCAGAGTTTATTGTTCAGCCGGTATCATGCATAAATACATGCATGCACACATTCTCCAGTTGATTCTGTTTATATAACTTTGTTTACTTTTTAGGACTGAATTAATGATATACAGACTTACATATATAAATACATTCTCCAATCACTTACGTATCTGTCTTGATTATTTTTGGTGAAGGAAGTAACATACATACAACATACATACATACATACATACATACATACATACATACATACATACATACATACATACATACATACACACATACATACATACATACATACATACATACATACATACATACATACATACATACATACATACATACATACATTAATTTTATCCCTTACACAATTGTTCTGTGCATTAATACAATTACTAAAAAGGATCTCATTAAAACTGGATGATATCTAACGGAGACACTTGACAATGAACATTTCCAATTGCAATGACATACATACATACAAGCATACATTCATACCCATGGCAAATTTTCTTCAACAAATATTCATTCCTCCTCTTTCTGCTCATGCTATAACAACAACTACTGATACTACGCTTTATAAATAACCTTTTCGAAAAATATTTTGTCAACAGAGTAGCAGAATAAAAATGTTAATTGTTTAATATATCTTTAGCAAATGATTAACTTTTTTGTGTTACACTTCTGATAATCAACTTGAAGTGTCCAGATTTTTTAAAATTCATAATTATGTAACATAAATTGCTCATATACATACATGTTCCTAAAGTTAAAAAGATTGAAATGAATATAAACCAGAAAAAAACAAAAAACAAAATGATGATAAAAAGCAAACATTGGAATATGCTTCTAACGATAGTTTATTCCCCAATAATACGTTGCGTCCAATATCCATTAACTCTCTCTCTCTCTCTCTCTCTCTCTCTCTCTCTCTCTCTCTCTCTCTCTCTCTCTCTCTCTCTCTCTCTCTCTCTCTCTCTCTCTCGCAAGTTGGATAAATGAAGTATCGATATTTTCAAACTGGAAGAATTTTTCCCCTCTTTTTGTGTCAAATAAATAGGGCTGGGTTAGATTCCAGACAGTAGGTTGGATTTGGGCGGTGTCAGTTCACAGTTTACAGTGAATTAGTACCTGATACATAGTCAAATCTTTACGGGCTGCCCTAGGAGCAAGAGCCCGTGCTGGCACAAGGCCAGCTAAATCCAAAACAACAAGTCAAATCTGGTAGGTAGCAACTAGGAAGAAAAAAGTCATGAGGTGTGCATTATATATATATATATATATATATATATATATATATATATATATATATATATATATATATATATATATATATATATATATATATATATATATATATATGTGTGTATACAAACACACAAACAGTATAACATAAAATTTACAACAGAGCAAATGGTTATATATAGGCCTTTCTCCTCTGGATCGAGAACGGGATATGCTGTATATCAGGTCCACAATATTATTCAGTGATGAATTATTGTTGATTTTATATAAAAAAGTTACAAGGGCTTTGAACCCTGTCCTGGGCTCATCTTCAGTTAGACTGAAGATGAACGCAGGACAGGGTTCGAAAGCTTTTGCAACATTTTTTATAAAATCAACAATAATTCACTACTGAATATTATTGTGGACCTGATATGCAGCAAGTGGTTATATGTTAACTGTACTTTTATACAGTACTGAGAGAGAGAGAGAGAGAGAGAGAGAGAGAGAGAGAGAGAGAGAGAGAGAGAGAGAGAGAGAGAGAGCACCCCGTAAATGCCTACAGATTCTTCACCCGGCAATATTTGGGCCAATGTTGTGCAGAATTCACCGCTACATCATCTTCCACCCGGACAAGAACCGTAATTTGTTACCTTCCGATAAAACCGAATATTGGACCTGAATCTACGCAAATTGAGTCTATTATCAGGCCCGGGTCCTCTCTGACCCTCAACTCTTCTGATGATAAGTTGGAGGCCTTAGGCAAGGGGGCATCCATCTTCTCTTTCCATTTACAGATAATGGTTCGTTCTCTTACACTATGATTTTAGGTGATGTAATCACTAGCAATGGCCATAGTCATATATATACATATGTATACATACATACACGCGCATTGTATATAAGTACTATTAACTTAGAAATGTAAGCATTGGTAATCTTTTTATATATGTATGTATGTATATATATATATATATATATATATATATATATATATATATATATATATATATATATATATATATATATATATATATACAGTTCTAAAATATATGGAATATAAATTTGTCCTTTTATAGTCTCAACATATTTAACACAAATACATCAAAAAGCAAAAAAGCGTTTTAATGTACATGTATACAATATGTTGAGACTGAAAAAAAATATATATATATATATATATATATATATATATATATATATATATATATATATATATATATATAAACAACGATTTATATATTAAAAACTTGTTTTACGCATGTATATCTGAAAGATATTATTCATGGTATTTGAATTTTTGGGTAAGGAATATAATTTCGACTGACAAAGCTATAAATATTTCGTAACTCAAAAATTATCAAGAAATGTCATCAGTAACATTGACTCATAAAGTAAGATGAAATTTCTCTCTTCAAATTTTTAATTCCGAAATTTAGTGTGATTTCTAACCTTACAGAATATGTGGTATTTATTAAAATAAGCATATTTCTCCAGAAAAGGGGTTTTAAAAGGTTTATACCTCTCTGTCCCCACTATAATGGCCACTCAGAAACAGGTGAGAGCAGAGTCACGCACAAACGTCATATTTCGATGTTAATCCCTTAATTTTACAAAATAAGTTCCGATGATCTGCGCATCAAATCTCTCTTAACTGTCTGGTTCATGATTGACGATTCCGAATATGCACGCAAAGATTCCCCTTATGGGATACATCGAATCTTCAGAGGGTTATATTTATTTTCCTTGGATTTTTTGGTATATCTTAGTTTTCTGTACAGACAACTCTTGTGCCGGCTTTGTCTGTCCTTCCGCACTTTATTCTGTCCGCACTTTTTTCTGTCCGCACTTTTTCTGTCCGCCCTTAGACCTTAAAAACTACTGAGGCTAGAGGACTGCAAATTGGTATGTTGATCATCCACCCTCCAATCATCAAACATACCAAATTGCAACCCTCTAGCCTCAATAGTTTTTATTTCGTTTACGGTTCAAGTTAGCCACAATCGTGCTTCTGGCAACGATTTAGGATAGGCCACCACCGGGCCGTGGTTAAAGTTTCGTGGGTCGTGGCTCATAAGCATTATACCGAGTCCACCGAAAGATAGATCTGCATTCGGTAGCCTTAATTATACGGTTTAGCGGCTGTAGAGAAAACTGGATTGCTCCGAAGAAACTTCGGTGCGTTTTTTACTTGTTTAGGTTCTTTATCAATTTTTTTTTTATTAGTTAGGATTTCATATTCCTTAGCGCTTTGTATTCTCGTCTTTAACTGTCAAATCAATTTCCCTCTTGGGATTTTAATACCTTGCATGAACCTGCATAAATAAGTTGACTGAGCTCCGATAATAAATACTAGGAGACCTGACTTCGAATATCGTCCCCTCATTGAGATTATTGTAATAAACCTTCATGATGGCAATTTGTCACCGGTCTCGAGATATCGTCTCAATATTTCACTTCTCTCTCTCTCTCTCTCTCTCTCTCTCTCTCTCTCTCTCTCTCTCTCTCTCTCTCTCTCTCTCTCTCTCACTCACACAGCAATTAAGACAGCCAATATCTAGAGGCTTCTGAGCTTCAGAGAATGCTGCAATATTGAAAGTTGGATCTCTATGGAGAAAGTTAGCTCTTGTCGCTCAAATGTTTTCCTTTCACTTGAAGGGAAACTTCTCGTCACGAGCTTTCGCCAGAAACTTTTGTTTGGTTCTTCGGTTCCTGGCGAGTATATTGCATATTTCTTTTTTCTTTCTCTTATACTTCCTCAAAATTCTTCATTTTCCGATCTTTTATGCCCTTATTTATTCTATGTTTCAGTCATTTTTTCTTTATTTCTTACCATCGACTTTAAATAAAATCTTTCCGATGCATTCTCAAGATTTTATAGTTAAGTCTCCTTGTTATTTATAATAATTTTTACAATTTCTCAAATACATTACTAGGATAAGTTACAGTACTTACCATCCATGATTTTTTTCAATTTTTTCCCCACGAAAAAATAACCAAATTTCTCAAGTATATTACTAGGGTAAGTTACAGTACATCCCATCTATGATTTTGTAAAGTTCTTTTTCCCACGAAAAAATAAACAACGATTTTTCAGTAGTTTATTTCTACATGGAGATATGAAATCAGAATACGATTCTTCACTAGAATTACAATAAAAAGTAAATGAATTTAGTAGTTTCAGCTCAGGCAGGTTCTTTGATACGAAACTGAAAATAAATATGCTTAAAATGCTTTCTATAAATGATTTCTTCGTCAATGTATATACATACGTATTCTGGAAAATATTATCTATGCAGAGAGATTCTCGCCAGTTCACTATCATATCATAACCTTTATACTAAACCCCCACTATCTTGTCATACTCTTTACACCCAGGATTCATTAAGAAGTCAGATTTATTAATGTTTTCTATCTCTTTTTGGATC
>NC_089761.1:36696772-36701772 GCF_040412425.1 Macrobrachium rosenbergii | reverse complement strand
CTGCTTCATAATGGCATTGTCGTAGAGGTAAAATTATACAAAGAACTTTTCAATTTAAAAATCGTATATTTGCAATTCCTTTTTATTATCTTGACTGGTCAACAATGGTTATTCAGAAATAAGAGACGAGCTTTTTTTATGTGTTAATACAAGTTCAAACGTTGGTAAAAGTAATTCTGAACTTATTTGTAAAATAGAGTAGACCTTAGCTATTTTAACAAATATATTATCCCATGGATAGAGCACATTCGTTCTAACCCATTAAGAAAGGAGAGTATATCATTTGTTTTTACTTTGTGCTTTTTTCACGCGATTTATAAAATGTATCGTTAAACACCCATGATCTAATAATACGAATAATAACCTTTTTCTTACAAATTTGAATAATCAACGAAGATATCCAGTACTACTTGGTATGAAGTGTACAGTATTTATAAAACACTGAAAAAGCTGTTAGAAAAAGATCAACACTTAAAATGAAAGCCCCTAGAATTAAACGTGAAGTATATCTCTGAAATATGTACAGCTAAAACATGTAATTTATTTAAATGCTCAAGTACACATAAAATTCAGCAAGTATTTACTTTCGAGGGGAAGTAGATATCTATTTGCATCTTAAAGTCTTTATAACAAATTGTAATTCAGGTACTGTCGACCATAGAGGATAAGCGCTGGATTCCCCTACCCACTATGAATAATTCAGAGGGCAACGGATTGTCTGTTGGCAAGACGAAGCTCGTAAACTCTCAGAGATAAGAAGAAGAAGAAGAAGAAGAAGAAGAAGAAGAAGAAGGTGTTTTAATATGTATGCTTTGGATGTATAATATGGAACCAGTGTTGATGCAGAGAAGCTCTTCAGTAATCTGTTGTTGATATCAGCGTAATTGCGGAAAAGGGTGAACCAAATTGGATTATGCATTCTCTCTCTCTCTCTCTCTCTCTCTCTCTCTCTCTCTCTCTCTCTCTCTCTCTCTCTCTCTCTCTCTCTCTCTCTCTTGTTTAAAGTAAACTATGAGAGCTTATAAAGAACTCTTACAAGTTTTTTTCGTGTTTGATCGACGTGCACTCAAATTTTACAACCACCAAAAATTCCTCTTATTATTCTTTTCTTTTTTCTTACAATAATATTTAGATTTGCAGTGAATACTTATTGAGATGTAAAATAATTTCTCTATATTAGAACAAAGAGAATTCTAGTCTTTCACGCACTAAATAGCTAGGTGTAAAAAAAATTTTGAGTTTTTAAGTTTAAATATTAATTACGGTTCCAGATTTTACCAACGAAAAACTGTTCAATCTCGAGCTCTGGGTCTTAATTAATTCTCGGTGTTGTTCTTAAGTCCTTTTTAATCTTATTTGGTTGTTTAATCATTAATTATTTCGAAACAAATTGAGAAGATTATAACAAAAAGGATGAAATAGATAAAAAAAATAACTTTTCATTCAAAATCACGAATTCATTTCTTCAGTCAATTCAGATTCGCTGCCTCAAAGTGTCTCCTTAACAAATTCTGGGAAGAAATATCAGGCGATAATAATCTGAGGTTTTATATCCCAACTCTTCCTTTGTGAGTGATAAGAGAATATCTGAATATCAGTCTCTGTTTGAAAAAGAAGGAAGTGATGATAGCTCTCTCGTTCCCTGGGAGTCACGTCACCCAGAAATTGCCAGACCACGCAAAAGATTTGAAGCTCGCCATTCAGAGAGCTCGGTACTCATGTGACACGAATATTAAATCTGAATTTGGGTCGTATTTTCAAGGTTTTCATTAAGATGTTGAGGTACTTTTGGTAACTTTTAATTAAAGATTATCAGCCTGGAATTTGGATCAAAATTTCAACTTTTGATTGAGGGTTGACCGATCAAGTGTATTTTTAACTCCTCTATCTCTGGCACTTATTATCATATTCATATTATCACTTTAATATTTAACGATTTTCAGGTATAAAAGTTAACTATAAATTTACAGACATAATCCTGTAAATATCATTATAAATTTCCACAAGGACGGGTTACATACAAATATGAGAGGAAATATATTTTACGGATTATATATTCACATTTTAATTTTCGCGATATTCATATCTTAATTTTCACGATAATCATATCTTACTTTAATTTCCACGATAGTCATACCTTAACTTTCACGATAATCATATCTTATCTTAATTTTCAAGACGGAACATCTCTTCAGGAGGTCACGTGATTTCAAAGAAATATGACATCGCTAATGGAGCCAGTACTTTATGAATAAAAGCCTTTATCTCTCACTTGTCCGTGTTACATTCGACGGACATCCAGTTCTCACAGATACACCGGGGGCATTATAGATTTAAGAGTAAAGCCGTTCGAGCTATCTTTCAAATTATTCACTCCCAGAGCGTCGAACATTTGAACGTCTAGAGTGTTTACTAAGTCATACAACCCCCGACTTATTTTGGGAAACCTCTTTACAGTTCCACAATACACGTATCAGTTAGTACAGTATTGAATCTAACATTCTCTTTTAAATACACACAAAAAAAAATGCGACAGAAATCCTATTCTTAGGCTTCATAAAAAAACTCTAAAGATTTATTCTTTTATTTTTAGACACTTCCATTTTTCCCGAATTACTAAAAGGGCCTATTTAGCAAACGTCACATGATCCCATTGAAGAGAGTTCACGACAATTAAGTTGCGTGTTGCTCCGATATTGACTGACGACATTTTTTTTTAATTTCCATTCATTATTCTGAATCTCTTGCAAATTTCAAGCACTTTACGAAGGAAGGACTCCGTAAAGAATATACTCACTTCCAGGAAGTATGCCAAATTAAGCTTGCATGACAACTTAAAAAAAAATCTTCAAGACGTATGAAGTATGTATTAAAGAATGTAAAATAAAAAGAAAAAATATATGTTTTCTTTGTTAATTTAAAGTTTTACTATAACTAGTTTAATATAGTTCAAGGATAATACAGAATGAAATTATATCGAACACAAAATTAACTATAAATAAATCAACTCGATTACTATAAGAAAAGTCCAGTTCTGAGAAACCTAAATTTTTGAACATTTTCTATCATTTTTAATACTGGTTTTTGAAATATTAATTTTCTTGTTATAGAGACAAAAGGACAAATTCACAAAGAAAGAATTATATATATATATATATATATATATATATATATATATATATATATATATATATATATATATATATATACATATATATATATATAAAGTATAAAAGTATGTCTCTGTCTATATGAATGTACGTTATAAATGAGAAAAGCATGAAGATCGAAAGATACGCACTTTAAGACTACATTTCATTAATCAATACTCAAATTTATCCTCACGCCCTGGGAAATTCAGCACCTGGAAGATTCTCTCAAATCATTCTCATATTCCTGACGAGGATCTAAAACCCCGATTCTCCTCGCTGGGAACCTAATTTTTTTTTTTTATTAAGGATAAGAGCATTTCATTATCTGATTGCATTAGATTTTTCATTTTATTATTGAATATGGAAATTGTGAATATTTTAGTAGAAATTTAAATTAAATTTATCATACACATGTAGATAAATCATTTTGAACCATGGCATCAAATGTTGTTGAAGTGTATAATACATTTATACATATATATATATATATATATATATATATATATATATATATATATATATATATATATATATATATATATATATATATATATATATATATATATATATATATATATATATATATATATATATATATATATATATATATATATATATATATATATATATATATATATATATTTATATATATATATATATATATATATATACATATATATATATATGTGTGTGTGTTTGTGTATGTATATGTGTATGTCACTGGTATCTTATTTAATTCACATATTACTATAAAAGATATGAGATAGTGATTCAAAAATCAATTTTATTATTCTTATTGTTTTTAAATAACGTCATATCCACAAAATATATACATGCACAAAAACTAAACCAAAAGCGTATAATTTCAAACCGTCTTTAGAGAGAGAGAGAGAGAGAGAGAGAGAGAGAGAGAGAGAGAGAGAGAGAGAGAGAGAGAAATCTGAGCATCAATCTAAATTTTCCATTAGTCTGAGCCCATAGATCCGACAATCAATAGGGCTTTGAAATCGTATCAATCGCTTTTCTCTACGAGAAAGCGTCAAATGTATTTCGTCTTTGATGCTTAATATCATCCAGAGAAGAATGGACTAAAATATATATATATATATATATATATATATATATATATATATATATATATATATATATATATATATATATATATATATATATATTATTTATATATATATATATATATATATATATATTTACAATATAGTTATATATATATCTTATTATTTTGATAATTTTGATCATATTTTGTGTCTATGTTCACTTTTACAATAGGTTTTTGCCGTCACATCTCATTAACAGATTCACTAACAAATTCTTGCTTTAACTTCATTAGCTCAAGTATATATATGTATATATATATACACATATATATATATGAATATATTTATCTATATAATACTGAGCTCAATCATTATTATTATTATTATTATTATTATTATTATTATTATTATTATTATTATTATTATTATTATTATTCTAAAATTCGAAAAAGAACTCTCCTCTGCACAGGCTAAAGAATCTCGGAATTGGCCGAGTCCATTATCATTTATAGACCTTGTAATTAGTGCCTTCGCTTAACTCATGCGAGGACAGTAACAATCCGTGTAATGACATGCATGGAATTACAACAATTTATTCTCTGCTAAAGCTGCGCGTTCCCTGATTTTCTCCTGCCTAGGGACCAGGCTAGTTTCTCTAGCGTGTCTGCTTTATATTTTAAGCGATTCTTTGATTGGAAGATCTAATTGCTTTATTATTATAATGATCTTCTCTTGAGATATTAATTTATGATTTCTTTTACATATTAAAGTAATTTTCTTTTATTATTGTAAG
>NC_089761.1:36686772-36691772 GCF_040412425.1 Macrobrachium rosenbergii | reverse complement strand
ATAATAATAATAATAATAATAATAATAATAATAATAATAATAATAATAATAATAATAATAATAATAATAATAGATTTTTAATTGTGTAAAATTAATGTCTTTAGCCATTACAACCTCCTAGTTTAACAACGGTCCCATGTAATAAAAAAATTGATAGATTTTAGAATACTTCGAAAACAGATCCAAAAAAGAAGTTATATACAATCAATGTGATAAACCTTCAAAATCTCAGTATCTGACACTGATGCGTACAGTGAGAAAACTTTTCAATCAAATCATTCTATTTTAGAATATTATCATAGGGATAAACTTTTGCCAGTACGGACTTAGAAAACAGATATAAAAAAGAGGTTATATAAAATCAATGTGATAAATTTTCACAATCTGATTGTTTAGTACAGATTCTTATAATAAAAAAAAACTGTTAAAATAATCCGTTTCATTTCATAATATTATCATTAGGTTCAACCTTTGCCACTAAGGGCCATCGAAAATAGATAAAAAAAAAAGTTGTATAAAATCAATGCGATAAATTTTCACAATCTGATTGTTTAATACAGATTCCTTTAATAAAAAAAATGTTAAAATCGAGTAATTTCATTTCATAATATTATCATTAGGTTAAACCTTTGCAGCAAAGGTCATCGAAGATAGATAAATAAAGTTGTATAAAATAAATATGGTAAATTTTGACAATCTGATTGTTTATTACAAATCCATATAATAAAAAAAAACTGTTAAAATCAAGTAATTTCATTTCATATTACCGTTAGGTTCAACCTTTCCTAAGTAAGGGCCATCGAAAAAAGATAAAAAAAAGTATGCGATAAATATTGACAATCCGATTGTTTAATACAGATTCGTATGATAAAAACCTATTAAAATCAAGTCATTTCATTTCATAATATTATCAATAACTGCAACCTTTACGAATAAGGGCCAACGAAAATAGCTAAAAGAAAAGTTGTATAAAATGAATGTGATAAATTTTGATACAGATTCGTATAATAAAAAATCTGTTAAAATCAAGTCATTTCATTTCATAATATTATCAATAACTGCAACCTTTACAAATAAGAGCCTTCGAAAACAGATTTGAAAAAGAAAGATATGGACGATAAGCAAAAGAGCTAAACTTATTTCGTTTTCCGAAGATTGTGTCGAGCGCCGTCTCTTATGAAAGACGGTCGGCATTTTAGAAGTTTCAGAGTCTCATCATTTAGAGAGACAGAAAAAAGAGAGAAAAAGTAAAAAAAAAAAAGAATCTTCCCAGATAAAGAACACAAAGGCGGTGGTTGCCATTGCTCTTAGTGGCTTTAAGAATATGACTTTCTCTCTCTCTCTCTCTCTCTCTCTCTCTCTCTCTCTCTCTCTCTCTCTCTCTCTCTCTCCCTTAAAGGCCTCGTCCTTTTGTATAATGCATTAGGGAAGGCTTTTACGTAAGGAAGATAATTTCACTTGGTGAATTGAGCGCTCATATAAAGATATAATAATGTACATGCTCACACGCACACGTAATTGTGTGTGTGTGTGTTTGTATATATATATATATATATATATATATATATATATATATATATATATATATATATATATATATATATATACATATATACATATATGTATAAATAAATATATATGTACATATATATACGTATATATATACAAATTTCCTAAAGAATATTCTTCATCATATAATTTGGTTCCATAAAACTTTTTAATAACTGTATTTGATTGTGAAGGTTAGATGCCTTTACAAACGTGATACTTTGACGTATGTTTTAACTGATCGAATGAATTGCATATATATATATATATATATATATATATATATATATATATATATATATATATATATATATATATATATATATATATATATATATATATATATACTGTATATAAATTTATATATATATGTGTATATGTATATAGATGTATGTATGTATTTATTATATATATATATATATATATATATATATATATATATATATATATATATATATATATATATATATATATATGCAATTCATTCAATCAGTTAATATATAGGTCAAACTATCAAGTCTATAAAGGACATTTAACCTTCACAGCTAAATACAGCTATTAAAAAGGATTATGGAACCACATTATGTTATAAAGAATATTCTTTAGGAAATGTAAAGTTATAATTCGATTTTCTACAGACGTATCAACAATATTTTTGACATAACTCAGACCTATTAGCAACTCTCCGTAGCTGAACTGGTAAATCACTGACCTCTTATGTCGAAATTGTGTGTAAGTTTTTTGTATGCATGTGTGCAAGTTTGCTTATATGTCTCTGCGTGTGTTTATGTATGCTTGTGTGTATGTGTGTGTGTGTTTTTGCGCGTGCTTGCAGGAAAAGATAAAGAAAAAAAGGGAACGATTTTATTTTAGGACTATGACACGTGGAGGGCCCCTAACTGAATAGAAAGCCTTGTAGCTGAATGAAAAACCACCAGGAAGCTATAAAAGTGAAAGGGCCTTTGTCGGGGAGAGAGAGAGAGAGAGAGAGAGAGAGAGAGAGAGAGAGAGAGAGAGAGAGAGAGAGAGAGAGAGAGAGAGAGATTGTACAACCTAAAAAACAATACAGGCCAACACGGGGTAGAAAGGAATGCAGATACACAATATTCAAGAAAGAGAATGTGAATACCCTAGATATATCAAACAGTTCAGACAGTTCAATAAAATTTCAAGGATATTTATTATTTATTATTATTATTATTATTATTATTATTATTATTATTATTATTATTATTATTATTATTATTATTATCAATGTCTGCGGAACAGTGTACTTGAATGTAAGCTCAAAATAGAAACGAGATGGATATATATATATATATATATATATATATATATATATATATATATATATATATATATATATATATATATATATATATATATATGTGTGTGTGTGTGTGTGTGTGTGTATGGATGTATGTGTGTATCTGTCTGTAAGCATGCGCAGAAAATAGCTATAAATTGAAAAAGTTAATCACGATGCCACATAACTAAGACAGAAAACTACAGAAACCTTCTTAGGAGACATTATATTAGATATTAGTGGATATGGGAAAATGAATAAAACGCATTAATTTTAATTTTTTATCAAATAATCAATATAATATAGAGTAATTCCAATGTACCAGTTATCACATATTCCTTTTCTTTACGCACACCTAAGAAGCTTAATCCCAAGTACTCAATATTGACTTTCAACATTTATTTCCAGCAAGGGCACCAATATTTCAAATTGCAATTCTTCGATTTTTATGAATACAATAAATGAATTTAGGATTATGCATATACACTACAATAGGAAATAACTTTCAGTAACTATTCCCCACAAAACCACAACTGTTTTGATACGAAATTCTCCTCTTTTAATGAACAGAATATTCTTAAGAACTATAAAATATAATATTAACCAAGTTTCACCACTGTTCCCAGCAAAACCACAACAATTTTGATATGAAATTCCTCCTTTTTTGCTGAATAAAATCATCTGAAAGTCTAGCAAATATAAAATTTATTGTTTCCCTAACTATTCTCAGCAAAATCACCATTATATCCGTGCCAAATTCTTCCTCTTTTCCCGGAAGAAAAGAAAATATTCTCCCGCCATCAACTTGACGACGAAGACTTCGCGGAAAATCCTCCGCAATACGAGCGCCATTCAAGATTTATCGCCCGAGATGATACACGGTCCTTAACATCCCAATCATTCATCAAACGCCGAGAAAGGTTCATCCATTTTCATTTTCCTGCGCATTTTGTGTTTCTTATGTGGCAAACAAGACGGATTAATTCCCGTTTTCTTTCCCTTTAGCGTAACGAATGGGGGACATAGATCTCCTCTCTCATAACGCTTGATACGTCTCGGTAAAGGCCATTATCTGATGACGGATTGGGTTCGGTTCGACTCTTTGACTATGAGTTTAAAGTACCTACCTGAAGTGGATACTTTAGGTCGTAAATCTTCATTTAACCAGGGTGAATACCCATCTGCCTCAATGAAGCAGGGATATAAAAAATTACTGCAGTGATATTTGATAACATTTACCCTTTTTTCTTTATTTCTCTTATTTAAACGAAGTTACGACACCATAAATATTTATACTTTTAGAGTTAATACTTTTTTGGTTGGTCTCTTCAATCAAGAAAAAAGTTAAAACCTCCAACACTAGTTTTTTCATGCAATACATAATATTCTTAATCTCTTCAGCTGTGATCTCAAGAAAATTGTCTAAAAGTTTGATACTGACCCTTTTGAAAGCTAGAACCATTCGATGATACTGTTTTCAGCAAGTCACTTGAGATGAGAACGCAAGCCTCACCCATTACTAAATTCAGTGCTCGGGTCAACAGAAACACAATGGATTTTTATGGGAAAAGCGCAATCTCTGCTGGATTTAAATCTGGTTCCAAACTCTGTGAGGCAGGTACAGTCTCTCAGTCTCTCTCCTTCTCTATCTGTCTGTCTGTCTGTCTGTCTGTCTGTCTGTCTCTCTCTCTCTCTCTCTCTCTCTCTCTCTCTCTCTCTCTCTCTCTCTCTATATATATATATATATATATATATATATATATATATATATATATATATATATATATATATATATATATATATATATATATATATATATATATATATATATATATATGTATATATATATATATATATATATATATATATATATATATATATAAGTACAGAATATATATAGGTATAGATAGAGATATACATATAAATATAGATATATCTTTGTGAAGAAGAAGAAAAGTTCATATTATCTTCGTCCACCTTTCATATGTAGAAAAAAATCGAATAACTAACTTGAAGACCCCAGGGAAATGACCCAATTTCATCAAAAAAAAGCACCCAGCATTCCTTGAAATTAACAAGATAAAGAAAATTTCATTTAGATTTGGCTGCAGGCTTACGTAAAAGTTCTCTGATACTGCACAAATTG
>NC_089761.1:36659272-36681772 GCF_040412425.1 Macrobrachium rosenbergii | reverse complement strand
CGAGTCGTAGAAAAGCTTCCTTAAAATATCCATTTTCTTCGTTTCACATATAAAATTAATTTTTACGTTTCGTTCTTAAGAAATAAATGAGCTTGTGACAGACTGTGAGTTCAGTAAGGATCCATTTCCAAATGAGTGTTAAACAATAAACGAAAGACAAGTCAGGAAGTATATTTACGTTACGAATAGTGAAAATTATAATGGAAAGATTAGTATGCATTTACTGATGCAACCTCCTCTCTCTCTCTCTCTGTCATATATATATATATATATATATATATATATATATATATATATATATATATATATATATATATATATATATATATATATATATATATATACATATGTATATATATATATATATATATATATATATATATATATATATATATACATAATTTATACTTCCCATTGAGCGAATGTATCCAGATTGCTTAAGGAATAAGCTTGAGAAAATTTATACAAACGACTTAAAGGCATAAGAATGCTTTGTAAGTTTGATAGATAAATAAAAATCGTTACATCGATTGTGAATGGAAAAAAAATAATTTTTCCAGTTCATATGCAAAACCTATCTGCACTAGAGACAATATTTCCTTGCAACTTGAAAATATCCAGTTTTTCACGTCAATTTATTTTTTAGTTATGGCTGTGGAACTCAGTCGGTTACTATTTTTCTACATAGATTTTAAAAATAAATTACATTCTCTATGAAAGCGTAAAATACCAAAGTTGCATTTGGTGTTCGCTAAATCTTTCGGCCATGTGAGAATTTTCAATAAAGCTATTGATAATATTGCGGTTCTCTCTCTCTCTCTCTCTCTCTCTCTCTCTCTCTCTCTCTCTCTAAATAAATAAATAAATAAATAAATAAATAAATAAATAAATAAATAAATAAATAAATAAATAAATAAATAAATAATATACGGAATGGGAATTAAAATTTATATACATCTTGATATATATAAATATAAATGCAGGGTTGAAAAGGTTCAATTTTATTTTCATTATCAGACAATGAAATTCATTGTAAATACATTTACGAAATTTGGCAAATCAGAAATACAAAAAGTTCCAGTAAATATCGAAAACATAAATGAAATAAAAATGAAAAAAATGAAAATGTTACCTAATAAGAGCTTCAAAATTCAACGCCAAATTGATATTTAGAAAATAAATACAGACATTTTTAAGGATAAGACTGAAATGCTTCAGGAATCCTGAGAGCAAAAGAGGAGAGAGTTTGTTAGGACATTCCCGCTCGAGTTTCAGGTAAGCCTTAATTAAAAGCAGTGTAACGAATGAGGAAGAGCGAATAATCTCATTTAAGTGTCCAGGTTTTTCTTATCCTTTTTTTATTCTAGTTTGCTTTTATTCTTCCTCTTTTATGTCACGTATCGTTGCAAGAGAACAATAAAGGAGTAAACTCATTTACGTGTTGTGGATTCTTTTATTCATTTTATTGCAAAGTCTATCGTTATTGTAAATGTATTTTTCTTGCTTTGTTGACTGTTATTAAAGAGAGATAATAATCGGGAAGTAATTTGATAGAAAATACGGTCATTTAATTTTTTTTATATTTCAAGTATAACTCTATTAAAAATATTGCTATACAAAATTATTTTATTCCAGAGTCTGTCGTTACTGAATTTTTTTTTTTTTTTTTTTTTGCTTTGTTGGCTTTTATTAAGGAAAGAAAATAATTGGGGAGTAATTTTATAAAAATAAAATACGGTCATTTATCCCTTTTGTCCATATTTCAAGCATAACTTTATTAAAAATATTGACATACAAAATTAAAAGTTGAAAATTAAAAAATTATCTCCATAACGTCCATACAATATTTTTTGTAATGATTTTATAAGTCCGAGTATTTCAGTTCCTAAATCTTTTTAAAGTTCAGGTGTATAAATATTAAAAAGTTAAATTACCAAATATGAAATGTATCTCCATCTAGTCAGAGCAATATTCTCTTATTTTCATATACTGTAATATTTCAAGAACGCTTAATTTAATTTTTCTTTATTTTCAAAAATCCACATCAATCGGAATTGAAATTATTGGATAAATGCAGTGTATTTTAAATTATGTACATGGTCTTTTACATAAAAGATTTATTCAAATAAGTTGTAGACAAATCATTTCTCTTAACCATTTCTTCAGTCAGTCGAAGGATGTCGGTTACTCTCACTTAAGCATTCAAATTCTATAAGATATTCTCTATATTTTAATCTCGATTCTCCTTAGAAGTAAAAATTGTTTAAATATCTTTATCTATTTCCCGGTAGCAATGTTATTCTTAAGGGTATCTTAGTTCTCTTATGGACAAAGCCTTAACTTGTATTTATTTTGTGGCTGTCTCTAGTATTCAGTTAAGAAATTTATTTATTATATTTATTTTCCTTCCAGCAAATCTTTTTAGCAAGCTTTTCATACCTCTCGTATGACTCAAGATTTTCAATATTTCTATTCAGTCGACGAACGCGGCTAATATATTCCGCTGCGCCATTGTGACCTCTGATTAATTCATTTGTGATGAAATTCACTGCGGATTCCAGACCCCTGAGAGAATGTAAGGATTTTTTTTCAGGATTGCAGACCTGAGAAAATTTAGGGATTCTGCGGATTCCAGCCCTGGGAAAACGTAGAGATTTTTTGCGAAATCCGGTCCTGGAAAAATTAAGGGATTTTTTTTATAGCTCTCTTTGCTCTTATCCATTTTTTGAGGGCAAAGAGGTCTGGTTATTGATTCTAATTCTCTCTCTCTCTCTCTCTCTCTCTCTCTCTCTCTCTCTCTCTCTCTCTCTCTCTCTATCAAGCCATATCTGGTCTGGGTTATGAACGCCTTGGTCGCTTTTCGTATAAATATCCAGAATACTGTAATGCGAATAAGTCCCGAGGTCTTGTTAGAGAGAGAGAGAGAGAGAGAGAGAGAGAGAGAGAGAGAGAGAGAGAGAGAGAGAGAGAGAGAGTTATGATAAAATAATATACATAGCCACCTTAAGTGTGTTTCCTCCATTAGTAAGTCTTTAAAATTTTCAAAACATTAGAGCAAATCCATCCCAAAGTCTTGTTAGGGAGAGAGAGAGAGAGAGAGAGAGAGAGAGAGAGAGAGAGAGAGAGAGAGAGAGAGAGAGAGAGAGAGAGAGAGACAGACAGACAGACAGACAGACAGACAGACAGAATGATAATAAATGATATACATAGCCACCTTAACTGTGTTTCCTAAATTAATGCATCCTTTAAATTTTCAAAACATTAAAGCAAATCCATCCCAAAGTCTTGTTAGAGAGAGAGAGAGAGAGAGAGAGAGAGAGAGAGAGAGAGAGAGAGAGAGAATAAATAATATACATAGCCACCTTAACTACGTTTCCTAAATTAATGCATCCTTTAAATTTTTAAATCATTAAAGCGAATAAATCCCAAAGTCAAGATAGGGAAAAGAGAGAGAGAGAGAGAGAGAGAGAGAGAGAGAGAGAGAGAGAGAGAGAGAGAGAGAGAGAATGCGTATGCTTTCGTAAGAGCAGAACGTCACCCACATCAGTCAAGCTGTCTCGCGTCTTACAGAGAATGCCTGAGCAAGCAATCGCCTAATTAATGAGTGTCTGTTAGACTCGGCGGCTGATGGAACATAACACTTTTTTGTTTACCCGTTGGTGCTGGCGTCGCTGCTTTCTCGTTTATGCGTTTATTGTACGTGAATTTTGCGTAAGTACTGATAAGCTCCACACATATATACATACGTGCATATATACATACATACACATATATGTGTGTGTATATATATATATATATATATATATATATATATATATATATATATATATATATATATATATATATATATATATATATATATATATATATACAATACATGATTGTTTGATATAAAAGTACAATGTCCATTTATTTTTTTCATTTTTTGTTTTCACAAAATCCCTCTCACACATCCTGGCACGAACACCGAATACTCGTATCAAAAACGAAGAAAATCGCCCGACCATCCTCCCTAAATCCTATTATCTTGTCAAACATGACATCATAGCTTCCATTTTAATTTGATTGAGGACGCCAGATATAATCCTTTGGAGACACTGCATTTTTTCCACGGGGATTATCTGGAGATTTTTCGCAGGTTTTCATTGTTTTAATCCCCTTTTATGAGGACGGGATTATTATTTTTTTTTTATACGCGGGAACTTCAAATAAGAGTCCATGTTGCGTGAATGATAAAAATTATGATATAATTATGTTTGTAACAGTTAAAAGATAACAATTTTACGATGAATATTAAAGTGAAAAGACAGGAAATCTTCAAATGTTTTTCTTGCACCATTATATTTACTTGAGATTATGATAAGGTAAATTATCGAAACATTATACAAACATTAAAAAGAGTCACACACTGGCACACACAAATATATATATACATATATATATATATATATATATATATATATATATATATATATATATATATATATATATATATATGTATGTATATATATATATATGTATATATATATATATATATGTATATATATATATATATATATATATATATATATATATATATATATATATATATATATATATATATATATATATATATATATATATATATATATATATATATATATATATATATATATATATATATATATATATATATATATATATATATATATATATATATATATATATATATATATATATATATATATATATATATATGTGTGTGTGTGTGTGTGTGTGTGTGTGTGTGTGTACGTTTATGTGTGCCTAAAGAGAGGAAAAAAGGAAGAGAAACCTTAAACTCTCAACTGAGGGAAAGATTCTCATCAACTGTTCGAAGGAATGCAAGATTTTTATGCCACATCTCAGGTATTCGTAGCCATGTTTGCAGCGGGAGAACTGATAATCAGTTTACGAAACCGGTGATACTGACAACTTCGGTTCCAGTACAGCAGAAAAATGGCTGCTGTCCTAACCAGATCTAGGATCCGGCTGGTTAAACCTCTTCTTCACTAACCCATACGTTGTCATTGACACGATAAATGTATTTTCTGATTTAGGTTCCATTCTAAACATGTTTGAATGCAAAGTATAGCTATGTATGGAATAAAGAGGGTTTTATATCTATATATATATATATATATATATATATATATATATATATATATATATATATATATATATATATATATATATATATATATATATATATATATATATATGTATATATATATATATATATATATATATATATATATATATATATATATATATATAAATGTATACATATGTGCGTGTTTGTACTTCCCTGTATAGTGATTACCTTTAGTAGGACAAATTTATGAACAAAAGAAAATTAAAACAAATACACTTCCTGCAAAAACAACAAATGCACAACAGTCCCGCCATCCAAAACCTATCTTTAACAGAGAGCAGCAGACCTAAAGGTAAAGCATCCCTAAAAAAAAAAAATTCCATATACTCCACTTTCTGCAAAGCGCCGAAGACGACCGCTATCTGGCAACACCGGGCCGAGACTCACTCTCGAGTCCATGACATAATTGAGAGTTTCAATTGCAGCCTCGTTGTGTTGATTTGCATCCGGTTCTTGCAAGAGGATGAGGATTGAGGATAATGATGATGCTCCTACTCTTCCGCTTCCTCCTCCTCCTCCTCCTCCTCCTCCTCCTCCTCCTCCTCCTCCTCCTCCTCCTCCTCCTCCTCCTCCTCCTACTCCTCCATCTCTTTGTCCCAGAAGGTGGCATTCATCATTCCCATTGTCTCTGTAATAGATGGCTTGCTTCTGAATTCCAGAGCAACTCGATGGCTTTGGGGGAGGGGGCGGGGAGGGATATGGATGCTAAAATGCTTCGATTCTGGTTGTTTGTTTATTATTTTTCAGGCTATGTTTGTGTGTTCAATGTATCTTTATTTGTTATATGTGTAGTTATGCTTTCAATCTTGGTATCATTATGAATATTATAAACATTATTCACCTTTATTTTCTTAATACCTTTAAAGGTTCCATTATCGTGTCCTGGTAGCCTACCAGTCAAGAGCACGCCCATTCAAATTTGCAGTATTACATAGATATGAAATTGTCCAAATATACGGGTAACGATGAAACATATCCTCAGTTATAGTCAATATTTAATTTTGTAAGATCACAACTTTATAATCAATTTCAAAAATTACAAAAAAAGGTACAAACTCGAGAAACTTAGCATCTTGTAATTTGAGACGACGGAAAACGTCATCCCAACTGAATTTTACAGTGTTAGAGCCTCAGTCTTATACACTTAAGCTAGTTCTGAAGTTTGTTTTAATCTTGTGACAATCCTTCGTATTTGAATAATCTCTCTCTCTCTCTCTCTCTCTCTCTCTCTCTCTCTCTCTCTCTCTCTCTCTTTTATATATATGTGTCTGTGTGTGTGTGTATGTGTGTGTATTATACATACATACATATATATGTATATATATATATATATATATATATATATATATATACATATATATATATATATATATATATATATATATATATATATATATATATATATATATATATATATATATATATATAATTCATGATATCATGAAGTAATTTCATTCAGAGATTTAAAAATATGAACAGAAATTCCCTAATAAACACCAATACAAAATCGTCTGCACCTAATTCTGAATGAGACTGTGAAAAATAATTTTGTAAATTTCAGGAGATACAAATTAAACGTCCTGAAACAAAAAATTAGCAAAATTCTTACACAAAAACCAATGCAAAATCGTCTACGCTTAACTGAACGAAACTGTGAAAGCCCAAAAATAATTCTGGTACACCTCGCAGATACGAACTAAACATTCTGGAACACGAAAAAAATTTTTTTAATCTTCGACAACTTATGTTGAACGAAAGGATGAACGGGAGGAAATTGGCTGGCGTTCCCTGAGTAGAACATCCTTATCCCGCGGCGGGGAAAAAACCCAGCAGTCATCCTTCGCAAATCCTATTAACTTGTCAAATTCGACGTCATTCAGTCGATCCTAATTTGATTGCGGGCGTCAGATTTGGTCCTCCACCCACATCAGATCATTTTTTTTTTATTTTGGAAAGGGGGGGGGACTATACGTTAGATTAGCCTTGTACTTTAAATTCGTGATCAAGTTTGCATTACCTCATAGTACTTTTTAAATGCAATTGCGTGATATATTTGTTCTAATTCCTCATACAAACGCCATAAATTCTCTTTTCATATGCTGATACATTTTTTCTTTCAATTTTAGTTTCGTGTATGTCATAAATTCTTGCCAATTTATAAATAGGACTTGGCTTTTCCTAAATCGGCGAAATGAAGATGATTATGTATTGAGGATGTATCTATTTAATTAGCATTTCATGTCAGTTCGAAAAACTATATTTCTTTTCGATTTTCCGAAATATTTAAAATCAACAAAAATAGACTGTTTTACTTCTTTATTTCTTTTTTTATTTTGCTGGGAAACTTCCCTGATAGAATTCCTTAGATTACCAGTAAAATACTTTTCCGACTAGGATTTCAGGATGCCTTACGCTACTACTCCTACTACTATTACTACTAATACTAATAATAATGATACTAATAATAATGATGGCAAGAATACCACTAACAATACGAAGCCTTTGTTAAACTTAAGAGAAACTGTTCCATAGAATTACAGGAACTCGGCAACAAAAGTTTCAATACTGCCAGTCGTTGAATGGAACTTCTGGTTCTGAAGAAAAGATATTGAGAAAAGTTTTGCTACCAAAGTAAATATTCAAGAAGAAAATTCTTAAAGGAGATTTTCATCTTTAAGAGAGTTGGCGCTTGGGGAGAGGCCAGATGAGAATATTTTGATTTTGTTGTGTGTGTCTAGATTTTCTGGAGAACGTGAAAGAGGATCTATAATCAAAGGGCTGAGACTATATATAGTATGTATGTGTATATATATATATATATATATATATATATATATATATATATATATATATATATATATATATATATATTGTACAGGTATATCTTCAAATAACACAAAATCTATCAAGGTCTTAAACGTCATAGGTATTACGTCATACCCCTAAAGCTCTCTGCCCACCAAGAAACTCATCACCCAGACTTGGAGACCATCTGGAACAAATATTTAACCAGCAAGAGTCAAAGACTCTCTCTCTCTCTCTCTCTCTCTCTCTCTCTCTCTCTCTCTCTCTCTATAGTTTTTATACCATATCCAAAAACCCAATACCTTCTGGAACTCTTTGGTTCGTTCCTAATAATCTGGAAAGCAACGGGGATTTTTCAAAATACATTCTTGTGGATAAATCAAATTTGCATTTTTAATTCATACACATTGACAGTATAAGGGTGTGAAATATGAAAGTAAAAGCTTTTTTTTAGAAATACTAATTAAGGTACAAGTCCTCCATGCCTGGCAAAAGGGAAAGATAATATGGGAACCACTTGATTTAAAAAAAAAATGTTTTAAAAAACTGGATGTCTTATAAAAGGGAAATTTTAAACAAAATGTAATTATAATGAGTCTAAACAGTATTAATGCATACATATACATATATATATATATATATATATATATATATATATATATATATATATATATATATGTGTGTGTGTATATATACATATATATGTCTATATTTATATATATGCGTATATACACAGAGTGTACATTTACATACATACGTACACACATATGTATATGTATATATATATATATATATATATATATATATATATATATATATATATATATATATATATATATATATATATATATATATATATGTATGTATATTATATGTGTGTATGT
Organism: Macrobrachium rosenbergii; assembly: GCF_040412425.1. NCBI lineage: Eukaryota > Metazoa > Arthropoda > Malacostraca > Decapoda > Palaemonidae > Macrobrachium > Macrobrachium rosenbergii. Next base: position 36,672,910 of record NC_089761.1, on the reverse strand, counting down.
ATGTATGTATGTAAGTGTATATTATATGTATATATATATATATATATATATGTGTGTGTGTGTGTGTGTGTGTGTGTGTGTGTGTGTGTGTGTGAGTGTGTGTGTATAATGTCTAAAATCTCCATTTAATTACATATCTATTACTTTCAAACTCTAATACCACATTCTGCTATAACTAACAACACAATTCCCGAGCTTGCTCTCTCTCTCTCTCTCTCTCTCTCTCTCTCTCTCTCTCTCTCTCTCTCTCTCTCTCTCTCTCTCTCTCTCAAGCCATCCATGAAACGTTTTATCTAAGGAGCAATACTGCGTGTGTTTCACAATTAGACTATTGGTCCACACCGCTGCAGACTGCGTTTCTACTAATCCAGCATGACAAATTGGACGACAGCGAACAGCCTTGTTAAATGGCGATTGTTAACAAGGACCAATAAACTGCCTCTAATTTCCCTGGGAGCCATCATTCTAGTTCGAATGGCATCGGCCCTAATGGTTCTTGAGACAGAGATCTAAAGAGGTTTTTATCTTATTGTTTACCAAATTGTTTCAGCTTTTTTTTAATTATAGGATTTGATAGAAAGTGTTTTGGGGTTTTACGGATTTGTTTTTTTTTCTTTCCACTGTGAAAAACTTTGGCGTTCTCCTGTCCTTGGCATTAAATATTATGCGGCAATTCAGCATTATTCTCTCTCTCTCTCTCTCTCTCTCTCTCTCTCTCTCTCTCCTCTCTCTCTCTCTCTCTCTCTCATACACAAACATAAACACACACATACATATTTCAACTAATGTCGTGATGGAGATAGAGAATTTTTCTCATTTGAATCATTCTCTCTGTGTCTCTCTCTCTCTCTCTCTCTCTCTCTCTCTCTCACACAGACACGCGCACACACACACATTTTTTCACTAATGTCATGATAGAGATAAAGATTTTTCCTCATTAGAATCATTCTCTCTCTCTCTCTCTCTCTCTCTCTCTCTCTCTCTCTCTCTCTCTCTCTCTCTCTCTCTGGCTCCATATCCATCTACCTACCTATCTACTCATCGAAGAGGAACCAAATGTCCTTTACCCCATTAACACAATGATTGTTGCCCCTTAAGCGTCAATTATGAACCCTTTATGGAAGATGCATGATCCATTTGGCAATAAGTTGTGTTAATTACGAGGCGATTATGCAAAAGCAAAGTGAAATCACCGGGTGATTTATGTTATTGCAGACAGTTTAGCTGCAATTACATAAAAGGGGCTAAAGCGACAGGAGTCATTAACCATTATTAAAGGTTAATGAACTCGAAAATTAATTATAATGTCTTTTTACTCTCTTTTTCAGAATTTGGAAAATTATTGTCACTGGGGAGATTTTGTTTGCATGTAAATGCAAGTGAATGAAGTTATTATTATTTTTTCTGTGTAGAATACTTCTTTTATTCTCTTTATAAAAGAGAGAAACAAATATAGATTATCGTTAAGAAAGTTTTTGGTGCAAGAACAAAAAACTCATTATGATATATCGATTCTGTTACGCCCATTAGCTTGCTATATTGTAAGTGAATAAAAGTATTATTATTTTTTCTGATTAGAATACTTCTTTTATTTTCTTTATAAAGGAGAGAAACAAATATGGTACAAGAACAAAAACTTCATTATGATATATGGATTCTGCTACACCCATTAGCTTGCTATTACGAATCATTCCTATTTTTCTGCACAAAGTGACAAAAGAAGATGGGTTCAGAATTATTTTCATATTAATTTTATTACTTTGTTATTGTTCCTATATATCCCTCTCATGTAGAATGTCTGAAGATAAAATTGGTTTAAAAACTAGATTACCTAAAACGGATCAAGATGCTGAACAAGTGAAAAATATAGATCACTTGCTTCTCAATTAGTTGCTGGATATTTAAATTAGTGTATCATTTTGTGTTTCGCTGTTTTGACACTCTTCGACTCCATTGCTTTTGATTAAAGGTTTAAAATATCCTTTAATTCTTACCATGTAAACATCAAATATTTATATTTTTTTTTATTATCGTCCTAAATAAGACTTGGATAAACAAAACCGAAAGATTGATTTAAACTTTCTTCTCCACGACTCTCTCTCTCTCTCTCTCTCTCTCTCTCTCTCTCTCTCTCTCTACACACACACACACACATTAAATTCCTTCAATTTTCCCCATGTAAATGTTAAATGCTTAGATTTGTTTTATAGTCTTAAGTACAACTTGGATGAACATAACCATCAAGATTAAATCAAATGTTTCTCCTCTCTCTCTCTTCTCTCTCTCTCTCTCTCTCTCTCTCTCTCTCTCTCTCTCTCTCTCTCTCTCACATGCTATTATATTATGACACTAGACTACAGTCTTCCTTTTCCTAAACTGCAGTGCTATAAATTGTATTGAAGGAGTGTGCTATCAGAGATAGCGTTAAACAACCATAGCTAACAGAGGGCAATCCGTTGCTACTGAGATACATGAAATCGGTTATTATTGCTCGGGGAAAATTTGTGAGCACAAGGAAGTCCAATCTGTTTTATTCCTGATTTCAAGAAGCTTTGCTTACTGTCTATTTATTTGTTATCTATTATATGTATGTACAGTATGTATATGTATATATATATATATATATATATATATATATATATATATATATATATATATATGTATATATATATATACATATGTGTATATACATATACACACATACTTACACACATACATAGATATATACGTATATAAATATACATATATATCTAATATTTCGTGAACCCCTTTTAAGCATAAACACTTTTAGTAGTTTACGAGTGAAACCATAATATTAATTTCGCAGTAAAATCCAAGAGAATAAAGGGAGGATTTATCCTGCTACCAGAGTGTGGAAAGTGTTTCTCCTTTATCTCAGTTTTTCAGGATTAGGATTATTTACCAAAACAATTCACCTGAACGGTGCATAAATTATGAAATATTTTATTCCCGCTGACTATAGAAACTGTTTCATATAGAGGTTTGCTTATATGTTCATTGTAACTATTTATTATGTAGGTGATTTTGGAAAATTACCTTTTAAACTTTTAAATATGTAAGATATACTTTGTGTTATACTCTATCATTGAATTTCTACTAATATATTAGATACATATATGTGTGTGTCTCTGTATATTATATATATATATATATATATATATATATATATATATATATATATATATATATATATATATATATATATATATATATATAGATACATATATATATACATATACATATATATATATATATATATATATATATATATATATATATATATATATATATATATATATATATATATATATATATATATATATATATATATATATATATATATATATATATATATATATATACTGTATATATATATACATATATATATATATATATACATATATATATACATATACATATACATATATATATATATATATATATATATATATATATATATATATATATATATATATATATATATATATATATATAGAAATCATCAACACACAATCACGTGTGGAACAGAATATTGTCGGATCGAACCCAGGTCTCTTAGGTGATGTTATTAGTTGAACCTGAGAGCAACTGCACGGATGATTAGCCTGGGCAAGCTAACTGCTTGCATACCAGCGAGTTTTCCCCAACTCCGACTCAGCAATGACAGACAGACAACATTTCATTCGAATCATCCCTTCGAGCGAATAAGATAGAAATCATCAAACACAATCACGTGTGGAACAGAAATAAATTTCGACCTCGTCAGGATCGAACCCAGGTCTTCAGGTGGAAAGCAAGGGCGTTATCACTGGGCCATACAAATCTAAAAAGAAATTTGGAACCTGAGGCAACTGCACTCGAGGAATTACCTGGGCACACTGCTTGCATACCAGCAGTTTCATCCGACTCATGTGGCCCAATAGACAACATTTCATTCGAATTATCCCTTCTTCGAGCGAATAAGATAATCAACAACAATCACGTGTGGAACAGAAATAAAAAGCTCACGTCAGGATCGAACGGAGTCTCTCAGGTGGAAAGCAAGGGCGTCGGCCACAAGTCGAAGTTGGAACCTGAGAGCAACTGCACGAAGAATTACCAGGCAAGTTAACTTTGCCCAAGTTTTCCTCAATGACTCAGCAATGACCCAATAGACTCATTTCGAATTGTCTTCTGAGTGAATAAGATAGAAATCATCAACTCACAATCACGTGTGGAACAGAAATAATTCTGACTCGTCGGGGATCGAACCGAATCTCTCAGGTTCAGGCGTTATCCACTGGGCCATACAGGAGTCTAAAAAAGTTGAACCCGAGAGCAACTGCAAAGGAATATTCGTTAACAGAAGTTAGCACCAGCGAGTTTCCCATCTTCCGATTCAGTAACGACCAATAGACAACATTTTCATTCGAATTATCTCTTCTGAGTGAATAAGATAGAAACATCAACACACAATCACGACGTGAGTCAGAAATTTATTTCGTTCCACACGTGATTGTGTGTTGATGATTTCATCTTATTCACCAGAAGGGATAATTCGAATGAAATGTTGTCTATTGGGTCATTGCTGAGTCGGGAAGTTGGGGAAAATCGCTGGTATGCAAGCAGTTAGCTTGCCCAGGTAATTCCTTTTTGGGTGCAGTTGCTCTCAGGTTCCAACTTCTTTTAGACTTGTATGGCCCAGCGGATAACGCCCTTGCTTTCCACCTGAGAGACCTGGGTTCGATCCCGACGAGTCAGAAATTTATTTCTGTTCCACACGTGATTGTGTGTTGATGATTTATCTTATTCACTCAGAAGGGATAATTCGAATGAAATGTTGTCTATTGGGTCATTGCTGAGTCGGGAAGTTGGGAAAACTTCGCTGGTATGCAAGCAGTTAGCTTGCCCAGGTAATTCCTGCAGTTGCTCTCAGGTTCCAACTTCTTTTAGACTTGTATGGCCCAGTGGATAACGCCCTTGCTTTCCACCTGAGAGACCTGGTTGATCCCGACGTGAGTCAGAAATTTATTTCTGTTCCACACGTGATTGTGTGTTGATGATTTCATCTTATTCACTCAGAAGGGATAATTCGAATGAAATGTTGTCTATTGGGTCATTGCTGAGTCGGGAAGTTGGGGAAAACTGGCTGGTATGCAAGCAGTTAGCTTGCCCAGGTAATTCCTGGTGCAGTTGCCCTTCAGGTTCCAACTTTTTTAGACTTGTATGGCCCAGTGGATAACGCCCTTGCTTTCCACCTGAGAGACCTGGTTCGATCCCGACGTGAGTCAGAAATTTATTTCTGTTCCACACGTGATTGTGTGTTGATGATTTCATCTTATTCACTCAGAAGGGATAATTGAATGAAATGTTGTCTATTGGGTCATTGCTGAGTCGGGAAGTTGGGAAAACTGCTGGTATGCAAGCAGTTAGCTTGCCCAGGTAATTCCTGGGTGCAGTTGCTCAGGTTCCAACTCTTTTAGACTTGTATGGCTCCAGTGGATAACGCCCTTGCTTTCCACCTGAGAGACCTGGGTTCGATCCTGACGTGAGTCAGAAATTTTATATATATATATATATATATATATATATATATATATATATATATATATATATATATATATATATATATATATATATATATAGCTACGCACGTTTTTCAACACGAAACCTTACCCTAGCCTTCAAACAGCAAAAAGTATTTGAATGGAATTTGCATAAATCTAATACGTTTTAATTAGTAATTTTCTACCTGTCACTTTTTCATAATCATCTAATTAAGGTAATTGTCCCACAGGAGTGCTCTGTACGCTTACCTTTAAGCCAGCGACAGTCTGCCATGGTGTAATTAGAAACATTTTTCATTCTATTGAAATTTTCAAAAAAGTAATTTACTTAATAATTTTCATAATCTTTTTAATTTTTCATGGGAGTTATAATTTTTCTTGTAAGAATTAACAGTTGTCACTAGTATTAGTAGAAGTAATCCTTATTGTTATTCCTGCTAAAGTGATATTGTCATTGTTACTGGTGTTTTGACAATTATTATTATTATTATCATTATTATTATTATTATTATTATTATTATTATTATTATTAATAATAAAACAAAATACTCATAGTAGCATGAGTCTTGAAATGGAGAAACAAATCCGCAGTTATATATGGGTACATATATTTAAAACTAAACCTCCGAAGAGATGTATTTTCAAATATATGTACCCCTCCTGTTTTCTGGGCATCTCAACAACATCTGCCCCACCTCGGCTGACACTCAACAAGGACTTTTTATCCGTTAACGTCCTGCATAAAAGAACATCATGAGGTGGATCTACACTCGAGAAACTGTTCTTTGCATGCAAATAGGTCTTAAAGACCCTATTCTTTTACTCGCAGCCAGTGGCGACGAAGGTATGCTTAAATCCCTCCTGCGTAAAATCTCACTGTCATCTTGCTGCCTGAAGGTGCATAATCCCTCTTCAGTAAACAAACAAGTTTCTATATGGAAAAGGTATTTAACTTAATTTTTAAAATCGTCATTGTTTAGCTGCTTCTTTTCATTATACAAAATTTATCATGCAAATACGTTTCATCATACACATATATTTTAGATTACAGAACTGTTTTATTTTTGTGAAGATATGTCAGTATATATAATTTTTTTTCCAAAATGCATTTTCCAAATATTATATTACATCTTAAAATTACTAAAAAAAAAGACATTATATTTATGAATACACACACACGCGCACAAACAAACACAGACACACACACACACACACACACACACACATATATATATATATATATATATATATATATATATATATATATATATATATATATATATATATATATATATATATATATATATATGGGGAAAAGGACACATCGAATGAACTCTTGCTTTCACCACCTTATATTTAACTTCGCAGTAATCACTTACCCCTCTTAGGGTACAAGTGGAACAAGATTTACATGAAGCTTTTAAATAGAGTCACATATCATGGTCTTATGGTCTGCTACCTGGATTCCCCCGAGATAACGAGAGAAATTTATTAGCTGGCTTTACGGAAACAGCTCTCGGGATAATGCAATGCGTCCCAGTGCTTGCGCCGCAATATTTTGTTGCCAAAACAGTAGTTTGATTCTCCTTCGCGTTTTGGCATATAAAGCTTCGTTTTAGTATGTAGTGTAATGGTGGAGTATATATATATATATATATATATATATATATATATATATATATATATATATATATATATATATATATATATATATATATATATATATATATATATATATATACACATACATACATATATTTATGAGAATGAGTCTTGCAATCCAATCTTATCCATATCCACAGTAACTAACGATGCAACAGCCTTCGACATAAAACAAGTTTATGAATGAAATCACTTCAATGAAAGCTAGACAATACTACGACAAGCTATGACAGAGGAGGAGGAGGAGGCCACTTCCCCACCTCGGCGCATGCGCCATCATAACAACCTGCCTGCTGTGAAGCCTAATGACTTTTATCGCTTTCGTAATTCATGTCATTATAGTAAAATTTCCGCTGTTAACTTTAATAAGTCATTAATCAAATTCCTCGCTTTGGTAATTGTTTCATTACAGAGGCACTTTGCTGCAAATGAGGCTAAATTGATTCGTAAAAGATAAGTAATGAAGGCGTAAGGGATAGAGAGATTAATGGTCTGCTGAAAAAAAGACGTGTACGGTGCACTTGACAAATGACTTTAATTGGAGAGGAATATGAACGAAGTGTCTCGCTAGAGTATTTGGTTTTGAGAGAGAGAGAGAGAGAGAGAGAGAGAGAGAGAGAGAGAGAGAGAGAGAGGTGCTTCGGACTAATAAGACATCTCGTTTGTTTGAGACATGGAGGGAGATAGAGCGAAGACCGTTTTAAATTGGTAAGCTATTCCGTGTGTTTGGCATAGAGAGAGAGAGAGAGAGAGAGAGAGAGAGAGAGAGAGAGAGAGAGAGAGAGAGAGAGAGAGAGAGAGAGAGATCTTTCGTTATATAGTTGGAAAAAACATATAGAAATTAAGGCGTTGTAGATTAAGAGACCAATAAATAAAGCATATGATACACACACACACACACACACACACGCACAGAGAGAGAGAGAGAGCAGGAAGTTCAATATGTTACATTCCGAAAGATTGGCAAATAAATATAAAGATTAAAAATTTCTCTTTTTTTGACAGATAGAGATGGCTGCATTTAAGGAAAAGATTTAATTTGGAAATATAAATATCACTAAAAATTCTTTATTCGTTAGAAAGTAATTTGCTGTTTTATTTCTATACCTAAAAAACTATATATCATCAGAGAAAAAATATACTGCAACATTAAAAATGGATTTGTTTTATGAAAGCTTGGTCCGATGACTTGGCACTAGAGCAGTTTTTAGTTATTCAGCATGATGCATTAAAGATATCACAGATATATCTACTGGGAATCTGTGATTGAATATACGCGATATAACTTACAACAGATTCACCCTCCATGAATTTTTAAATATTCCATTCGGGGCGATCACGAAGAATTGCCATAGATTTATCCTGCCAATTATCGAGGAAAAGTTATAACTTAAACAGAAAGGCCTGCTGTTATATTGTTCGAGTATTTATTCTTTCATTCTTCGGTACATTTCTTTGTTTATTGTTGAATATCTTTTTAACCTTCCTTCTTTTCCGTCCTTTATATATTTCATTATCTTATGCCATTTTTTTTCATTATAGTTGAAAATGATTGTTTGCATACAATAAAACTTTTGGGAAAGATGGAAAATCTCTGAAGTTCTTTTCACTGAGCCAACGAATGTAATTAAATTGGCCCTGCTATTTGGGTAAAAAATAACAAAATTATGGTGTCAACAAATACACTGAAGCCAAAGAAGAACCATTCAATGAAAGAGAGTTGGGACTGATATAAACAGATAACTCTTCAAGGATAAAAAAAAAATCTTCTTCATCCCTTAAGGGGGTTGGAGGATGGTTTCTTACAGAAAAAAACTCTAAGTTACTTTTTGGATATGAGTGGGACGACACTCTGACAAATCCTGACAGAAAAACTAAGAGAGGATATTGACCCTCTGCAGCTTACAAACACCTTCGATATTGACTGTTTCACCTGTCATATTGACCTTGGTATTGGTATTTGGGGGTTAGAGGGTGGTACCTGGAATGGAATGGTGCACAGGTGTATAAAAGGTCAAGCAATGACTATAAACAAACTGTATAGATTAATAGGAACGAGGGTATACAGGTGCTTATTTAATAAACAAACTGTATAGATTAATAGGAACGAGGGTATACAGGTACTTATTTAGTCAAATAGAGACTCTAAGGTACTTATACAGTTAAGTCTAGTAGGCAACTGAAAACTAAATAACAGAGTAAGGTTTAGGAAGTAGTATAAAGCATATAAGGGCATAGTCGATAAGAGGATTTAAATTAACCAGGCAGTATAGTTTGACAATTATGAGTCATGACGTTTATTTGATGGGCAAGGAAAGTGATATACAGTAGAGGTAATTTATTCAAAAAGACGCTTAGAATTAATACAGGAGTTAAAGAACGAGATATAGCATAAATATGAACTTAGAATACATTCCAATGAGGTGTTTTGTTAATTTTATGAAAAGCACATTGACACATTCAGATAAGTGATCTAAAATTGTTATGAATAATTTGTCATAAATGAGGGAGGGATGTTAACTTTTTAAAATCAGGGCAAAAAAATTAAATTTAAATAATTGATAAGCAGCAGACATTTAAATATATGCGTAAATAAAATGGAATTGAGCTTACACTGGGTGGTTATTGTACTGTCATAAAATAAACACCATCAGTGTTATATCTAAGATCAAAATTAGTGATATTTATTTTTATATTACACTCTGTCGAGGTTTACGTAAATGATACATATCTTTGCCTAGATTTACTTGCAAATTCATGTCAATTTGCTTTTTTACTGCTGAAGAAGATATAGGTTATTTGTCTAAAAATAAGTTCATTTGCTATTGTTACATTATCTCATGTAATAGAAGCAGTCCATTTTTCTTTTCCTTTGTTTTTCTTTCTATAAATAAAAGTGTTAAAGTTAAATTGAACTGATCGAGCTATTGTCTTTTTCTCCCTCTTTGCACCAGACTCAGAGAGTTCCAAAATTCATATGAGCTATATTTTCTTTTCTATTGTCCCTTCCCATTTATTTTAAGCTATTTACATTTACAAAAGCTACGAAAACGTCAATTCCCAGAGACATTCATTATTGCTAAATATTCTTTTTTGATAATCAATCGCAATTACTATCAAAATAATTGAGATTTCTTAGCAATAACATGTTCTCTTTCTTTACTTATCAGACAGTTCATTTTCATATTAAGTAAGTTTTTACTCTGAATACAATATAATCACAACGCTTACATATATCTTGAGGACTTAAGCCCCGAAGACAGAATTTCCCAAGTACAGTTAATTTCATTAAAACTTTTGCCTGAGAAAGTTTTTTCATTTGCCTATCTGCGCAAGTATGCAATATGAGAACTTTGTGAGATTTTAATAAAAACTGAGATTAGTTTTTTCAAGGGGGTGATATACTAATAAAACCTCCAAGTTTGTTTAAAAATATCCCTGTGAAAGCAGGTGATGCGGTGGGTGACATCCTGAGAGTATGTGAGAAAATCATTATTATGGAAACGAAAATTTTTCAATTAAATTTGTTATTATTATTATTATTATTATTATTATTATTATTATTATTATTATTATTATTATTATTATTATTATTATTATTATTATTATTATTATTATTATTATTATTATTATTGCAGTTTATGGAGGGAGTAGACCTTCTTTCAAACAAGTTCTGTTTAAAAGAATGGAAGCATCAGTTGAACTGATTTTATACGAAGTCTTTACAATTCTCCATATTACTCTGTGTTCTTAATTGCCAATATCTGCAAATTTTGGACGATGTTCATCATATGGAAAAGAGGAAAGGAAGGAATCCTGGATTTTGTCAAGTTTGTATTCGTATACACGAAGCCGGAAGTTAAACACGGCGGGCTCTTTCCGTAGAGTTTCCGAGATTTCAATTACCGTATCCTCCTACCGGAAACTCTACGGAAGCACCACGCCGTGTTAAACTTCCGCCTGAGTGTCTATGAATGAAAATATGACATAATCCAGAACTCCTACCTTTCATCTTATCCATAATACGAACATTGGCCAATTTTTACAGATATTAGGCCTGAAAAAAGAATGGAATTAAGAAGAATCGAAAAGACTGAACAGAACCTATTGGTGTAGATGTTATGGTTGTCAATCAGGCCGTATAAACCCCAATTTGAAAGAGATGTTAAACAATATTAAACTATTATTCAAGATTCTGCAAACATAGTAACTACCTTTGGAAAAAAAATAAGGAAGAAAGACAGTAGAAATTATATATGGAATGGAATACAAAAAACAATATTAATATACAAAAATCAGTGGCTAGCAAAACTAACTATTTTAACATTCTTACAAGACATTTTATATAATTTTAGAATTTACCCAAAAAATATCTATACATTTTACGATCACCCTAAAAATATATACATATTCTTACGATATCTGTTTATTCTGAAAATACCAACAATGCTGAATATTTTTCTCCCACCATATAATATACGTTTCACCCATTACGTACAAACAGAATTATCAGAATACCTAGTTCACTTCTACAAAGCTAAGACTTGTTCGTTTCCTCCGATAATTAATTTCGTAATATTATATCTACCACAGTTTCAACATTAAAGAGACAGATTAATATTCTGAAGTACAATTATCAAACCTTGCATTCCACTAATTGCTCTAATTAGCTCTCAAAGCTGTGCTGATGTTAGGAAGTAATGCTGTATTCTGATAAAAATCAAATTATTATTATTATTATTATTATTATTATTATTATTATTATTATTATTATTATTATTATTATTATTATTATTTGAAGATTTAACCTGTGCGTATCTTAAGGTCCACATCTGATTTTATTAAGCATTTCCATCCTTCCATCTCTCTCTCTCTCTCTCTCTCTCTCTCTCTCTCTCTCTCACACACACACACACACACACACATACACACACACGTACATACATAAGTATTCAAGATATTGTTGTCATTATCGAATACTTTTCTATGTATTTCATTCCTTCCCTTGTCGTTTATTTTCCTCGCAGAATAAAATTGCAGGCTCTGCCTTCTTCAAACAAAATTAGCAAACTTGAAGTTCTTGCTTCAGGAGCCAAGAGGTCACGGTATTTGTGTGTGTGTGAGAGAGAGAGAGAGACAGACAGAGAAAGAGAGAGAGAGCGCATCATACTTATTAAACCAGCATAAGCTTAAACATTGTTCCCTAGTTTTTTCATTATTGTGATGATGTTATCGCTTCCATGATTAAAAAGTAAATTAAAACAAAATATTTTCCCTTTTAGATGAAACCTGAAATTTTTGAACATTTTGCTGGATAGAAATGTAAAAACTAGAGAATATAATAATTATCACTAGAAAAAAAAACTGGAAATATAAAAAAAAAGCCATGCATGATAATGAAAATGTGAGCTGCAAAATATTTGAGAAACATTATTTCAATAGAAAAATATGGCATGATAACAATAATTACTGTTCTTTCATCATGAAAAGGCTGACAATATGAATAATTAATCCTACATGGTAAAATTTCAGCAAAATACTGAATATACTTCAGTATTCATAAAAAAATATAAAACATAGAAATCCCACTGATACATTTCTAAAAATGCTACCAAATATAAATTTGAATTCTTACCCAATAAAAACATATATTCTTACTTGGTAAAAATCTTCAAATATTTTGCATTGTTGTTACTAATCGGAGTGTTTTTCAAACAAAGTGTTTTGTCTGACGTTCATAATTAATACAATTATCAAGGTTTTAGTTTTTAATTCCAGCCTGACCCACATAGTGTTAACACATCCCAGTTGCAAGAGATCGAATATAAGGGCAGTGTAAGAGATGGTCAGGGAGTACAGCAGTTATGGTACATGGAACGGTATGTGCTGTCTTGGGGCTCGGACTAAGTTAGAGAGAAAGGTTGTTTAGCAGAAGTTAATAAGACTTAGTAACTTCCACGTTATTATCAACAAGATATTACTTAAACACAGAAGAAACACGAATACACATTATATTTAATTTTATAGAAAAGATTAAACAAACTTTCTGTTGTTTAAATTGGGACGGTTCTCTATTACAGCTCAGACGATTGACTATGCACTAAATACATACGACATTATCACAGTAATCTTTATGTTGCATTATTTTATATAACAGTTAAGTTTTATTTTTCATATTCTCTGTTCTCTTTATACCTTCTCTTCAACTTACATTTCTTCATATTGTTTTATTTTTTATAAATGTTAAAATTTATGTTTCATATTCTCTGTATACCTTCTCTTCACTGATTTGGACAAGATAAGGAGATTACGGTATCATCATAATATTTTTTTCATGGTATTTTGTTATAATTATTGTTTTATCTTTTATATTTTCCTCTCTTTTTTGCTTTCCTTTCAACGGACCTAG
>NC_089761.1:36649272-36651772 GCF_040412425.1 Macrobrachium rosenbergii | reverse complement strand
TATATATATATATATATATATATATATATATATATATACATACATACTTATTCCTTGTTTTATGCTTGATTTCTCCTCACATTTACAATTTTTTACACCTGAAATACCTGAAAAATCTCTAGTTCTCTCCTTCGCCGTTCGCCTTGTGATTTTCTTGTCATTTTAAAACTCCGTGAAAGGTGTTCTCGGCGAAAATGAACCACTGTTAAAACTGAATAACTATTATTACCATTATTTATAGTCTTGAACGAAGAGTTTACTTTTAGCTACTATTTCCTCGCGTGATTACCAGCCTGTGACTTAACCCATTCATTTGGGGACAAAATGACGGGTAATGAAAACTACTCGTGAATATAGACTCCTGTAAAATATGGCAAGACTGTGTAATCGTCCCTTGAACAGACCTCGTTATTGCTGCTGTCCTTGATCACAGGTATAAAAACGAGGATCTAGATTATACTCTAAATATTTAAGCATTAGGAGTTGGGGTATACGAGCCAATATGTCCAAAAGGTTACGCGGATGTCTTCATTTGGCGAATATTTTAAAAATGAGAAGGAAGAATTTTTGGCTGAATAAGTCCAACGTCTGTAATCAGGGTTTCTACCTGAAACGAATGAGTACGTCTTTATCCTTTCCTTACGTAAAGTCTGTGGCATATCGAGGTTGGTTAAACCATTCTTTTGCCTATTTCTTTTATATTCTTGATTATTCGATGAAGACGTTTCACGTCAAGCGTAAACATTTCTCTAAATTCTTTGTATTCCGATCTGTAAGCTGCAATTATAGAATACTGTAGATTCTCTGAACTTTCTGGAGACTATGATCGTAATGCCTCATTCACAATCAATATCTGCACATAACTCACATGAATAAGCTTGGCTCAACAATCCATTTATACATTATACTTGGGTCTTGTCTAGACACTTGTCTTCTTTTCCTGATTTTTGCATTGACTCTGCTGCCTTCCGCGTTTGCCATTTTCTCCAAGTTGCACTCAACCTAATATAAGGACACCAAGCCACTTGCACGAGACCTTACCAATCTGTTGTAAGCTGTTATTGGACACCGAGAATCGGAAAAGCTACAGTGAAAAAAATGAATTATTTTGTATCAACCCTGAAAAATATACTTGAGTCTGGTTTTACATATTTCGATAATTCAGTATAAATTAACTCCCTATAAGTATCTAAGTAATATCTGAGTTCTTGTTTCTCTCCTCATTTTATAAAATCCACCTTTTCATTTAGCGTTTGTTTTGTCTTGCCTTCAACAAAGGGATAAATTTCAATGAGCTTGTTGATTTACACATAAGTGGGACTTCCCTCAATCAGTTAGAATGAGGAAGAGAAAAGTTAATGATTCATTTGTTCATTGATATATTTACTTATTTCTACTAGAATTACTAAGGTCATTCGTATGCTTCAGCTGAACACTAATCATGTATTGTTCCAGCCATATATGTATATGTCTATAAATCCATATTTATCTATCTATCTATCTATCTATCTATATATATATATATATATATATATATATATATATATATATATATATATATATATATATATATATATATATATATATATATATATAATATAATATATATATATATATATATATATATATATATATATATATATATATATATATATATATATATATATATATAGATATATATATATCTATAATTATATATATATATATATATATATATATATATAATGTGTGTATGTGTGTATATGTATATATATGTGTGTACATATATATATTTGTAAATAAATTAACTTCAAATACATAATTCAGATGCACTTAGCATCTAAAACACGAACAAGCACCGAGCAGACAGCAAGCGCTTGACACCCCGTGCTTAACAGTGCGCAGGACCAAAAGAGAAAGCAAAAATTAGAAAGAAAAAAGCAAAAAGGGAAGAATGGAAACGCTTTCGCTTTTACACATGTGTTCGTTCTTCAAAAATCTCGGAGCACAAAGAGGAATTTTTTTTTCTTTGGCAATGCTATACGAGCATTTTTGTCCTTTCTCTAACAATTGATCTTTTATTAAAACCTTCGTGATTTTTTAACTGAGGTTTCCTTTTTTTATTTCTGAAAAGTGTGATGACTATGAGTTCTACGTACATACATACATACATACATGCATACATACATACATACATACATACATACATACATACATACATACATACATACATACATACATACATACATACATACATACATACATACATAAGAATGAAACTATTCTAAAATGCTAACAGTGAAGATGGAACTTTTAATAATTTTTCTATAAAAATGCTTTTTATGAAATAATAATAATAATAATAATAATAATAATAATAATAATAATAATAATAATAATAATAATAATAATAATAATAATAATAATAATAAGATGATGAAGAGATCCACGATGATGTAGGTGTAAATATATATTAAAAGTATATTAGTAAAAATTTATACCTGCACTATTGTGGATTCCT
>NC_089761.1:36639272-36644272 GCF_040412425.1 Macrobrachium rosenbergii | reverse complement strand
TTATTGATAAATCGTTGACTCCAAGTCGGAATAGCTTTAAATCCTCTCGGCTTGGGATATATATATATATATATATATATATATATATATATATATATATATATATATATATATATATATATATATATATATATATATATATATATATATATATGTATATATATATAAATATATATATATAGATACAAATATATATAGTGTGTGTGTGTGTGTGTATATATTTTTATATACTTATATAATATTTAAAATCCGTATAAAGTCTCGATAACATATTAGTCTGACAACTAGCGTATAGCAATTTCCCAATAAACAGACGAGTTCCTAAGAATCTGAATGAAAACTGTCGATTTAAAGTACCAAAATATGTAAAAAAAAAAATAATAAAAAAACAAAAAAATAAAGAGAAACCTTGTACAACGTATTAACATCTCAGCTGAAGGAACTCGCTTGAATAATTCCCAATCGTCTTCAGGCAAAATCTCCCTCGCTGAAATGGCTCCGTGTAACGAACCATGGTATTTCAGACATATATTCAGGACGCACGATAATGATTTGCCTCCGGTATTGTGAAACGCCGGTTGTTCTTGAGGCTAAATGTAAATACAGGACAAAGAAAAGGAGGAAACACATTCACTCACCGGTTCATTTACTCAGCTGACGAAAGAACATCCTGGTTTATCTCACTGATGGTGGGCAAGGGACGTGATTTATCATTTTTCCATATTTGTTCTTCCTGTTCTCTTCTCGCTTTCTGTTTGTCTGGCATTGTGTCTATATAGATATATGTATAGATGTGACATATATATATATATATATATATATATATATATATATATATATATATATATATATATATATATATATATATATATATATATATATATATATATATATATATATATATATATATATATATATATATATATATATATATATATATATATATATATATATATATATATATATATATATATATATATATATATATATATAAATTTACGGATATTCACTGTCACCAAACTGCAAAAATAATACCATCCATTTGCGCAAAGAGGTAATGTGCAACCAAACCTACAATTCAATTTAACGTTTTTGTCCAATGACCCTAAAAATCTCATTTCATTGCAATCAACAAATTAATTCCCATTAACCTGTGTTATTAAGGGATTAAATTCATGTGAAATAATTTTGAATTCGTGCAATCCCCCAACGTTCTAAATTTAAGGATTAACAAAGGGAAAGCTGTGAGAGATTAGGTACACAGGCTGGTTTCAAGCCTCAATGAGGGTGATGACGGCCAGTTAATTTTATATGCAATGCAATAAATAGATCATAAAAATATATTTCATAGAAAATAGATTGATTTTAGGGTTTAAAGCCTCAGTGAGGATGATGACGGCTAGTTAATTTTATATGCAATGAAATAAATAGATCGTAGAAAAACATATTTCATAAAAAAAGAGCATATTAATTTTAGGGTTTCAAGTCTCAGTGAGGATGATGAGGGGGAGTTAATTTTATATGGAATGAAATAAATAGATTTACAAAACTATATTTCATAGAAAATAGATTAATGTTAGGGTTTCAAGACTCCATAGGGATGATGAGGGGGAGGTAAGTTTTAATGGAATGTAATGAATAGATTTAAAAAAAAAAATATTTCATAGATAATAGATTAATTTTACGGTTTCGAGCCTCACTGAGGATGATGACTTCTAGTTAATGTTATATGCAATGAAATAAATAGATCATAAAAAATATATTTCATAAAAAACAGATTAATTTTAGGGTTTTCGAGCCTCAATGAGGACGATGACGGCTATTTGATTTTATATGCAATGAAATAAATAGATCATAAAAAAATATATTTCCTAAAAAAACAGATTGATTTTAGGGTTTCAAGCCTCAGTAAGGGTGATGAGGGGGAGTTAATTTTATATGGAATAAAACAAATAGATTTACAAAAAATATATATATTTCATAGAAAATAGATTAAGTTTAGGGTATTTCTTAATTTCTCGGTCTTTTAGTCTTTTTCTCTTGTACCCTAAATACATACTCACATTATTGGTTAGTTAATGATTGATTGTTTCTTGTCTGGCATTACAACTACAAGGGTCAGTAACGCTGACTGAATATGAGCTCCACTAGCATTGGCCTCTTAATAAGAAATTGCTGCTGGCTCCAGCCAACAAATATCTATTGCAAGTTTCTTTTTTCCCAGAAACCCAAGTTAGCTTTTAGGTAATTATATCACTAAGACTTCTTTTTATGTAAAGAAACGTATGTAAAGCAATAATGGAAAAACTAATATATATATTTTTAAAAACGTTAAGTCAATTCATATTTGAGTTACACAAGAATGAAAGCTAAACCGGAAAAGGCTTTGGTAAATGCTATGTCACATGAGGACGAAAAATGAATTTTTCAAAAGGAAAAACATTCATATCAGAGATGTGAAGTCTAAAGTTTATTTTTATAACATTAATTAAAATTTATACCAGCAAGAAATCTTCAAAGAACAAAGATTCATTAGATTTAAATCCCATCACGAAAATGTAAAAATAGTATAGAAAATTATTTTTAAAAATTAGTTAAGGAAAACATTGGGAAATTAAACTGAGTTGAATGTAAAAGAGGCTCTTCAAATACCCTGAGCATTCTGTCTAGACAGGAGATTATCTTGAAATGAAGCACATTACTGTCTGCTTGCACAAAACAGCACGTTTGATCTTAGATTATCCGGATGATACGATCACTTCACTTTTCCTTTGACAGGAAAGATATTATAATAAAATCTCTTTGAATAGAGCAATGGCCCTCTTACGTAAGTATGAAAAGCTATTGGCCTGCAGTTATCACATTGCGATTAATTAACTATCTTTACTCAAGATGAACTTTTTTTAAATCCTTCTCAGCGTCACCTGTTTGTGACTGTACCCAAACACCAAAGGCTTGTTGTAAGTTTTAGTGATGATTTTGTATATATTGTTTTATCTTATAAGAATCCTTTGCCCCTTGAACAATACTCCTAATGTTTGGTCCAAGTTTAAGTCTTGCTTTTTGTCTTGACTATTCGTACACATCTGCAAAGCTAAGCTTCTCCCAACGACTGACCGTCACATAATCCCAGTTTTGGCCAACTGGGATAATGTCCTGTCTCTTTCCAATTCGAGATCAGCTCAAGCACTCACATGAATTACTATTAGAACATCTGTTCCGAAGGACCTTCGAATTTCATTCAGTTCTATGTTTTTCCAGGTTGTATTTGTAGATTGCGTTGTGGGATATCAGGAGATTACAGAGCAAAGATTGCTCATACAAGAGATTAGTCAGGTAACGTGGACATGTAGATAAATTGGTCATACTAATCTCAAGCAATGCGGTATACTTGCATGTATGTATGTATGTATGTATATATATATATATATATATATATATATATATATATATATATATATATATATATATATATATATATATATATAAACCAGAACATCTCATATGTGTTACAGCCTTGTATATCAAAAGACACGCCCAAAGGATACTGAACCCTTCCATAGGAAACTGTGTAGGGAACATAGCCTTTATATACAAAGAACGCATATCCGCTATACACAGAGGAAACGTATCCTTTATAAGAGAGCGAAATCCCGAGGCCTGAATAACTCGCAGAGAGCGAATCGCTTTCCTGGAGTGAAGTCATGTGGAAGACGGACGCGTTTCACAAAATATTTCTGTCCATCCACCCACGATATGGTAGAGAGATTGATATTATGGGACATCTACAAGAATATTTCTTTTTCTTGCCTAAGGCTGTTCTTGTTATTATTACTATAATTGTTGTTAGCGTTTTTAAGAGTGCCCATATATACACATGAAATATTCTAAAGATATTATAATATACTGAGGAAGCATCTATGATATGTATGTATATATGTCTGTATATATATATATATATATATATATATATATATATATATATATATATATATATATATATATATATATATATATATATATATATATACATATATATATATGTATAGTAACCTCTCAAAACCTTAAAATTTTAATACTTTATCTTTATGGTTTTGCCTGCAAAGAGGTATCATATATATATATATATATATATATATATATATATATATATATATATATATATATATATATATATATATATATATGAATGATACCTCTTTTGCAGCAAAACCATAGAAATAAAGTGTTAAAATTTTAAGGTTTTGAGAGGTTAATATACAGGTATACCCTGCAGACCTGATATATATTTATTAACAGAACAAAAAATTTTTACATCAGATTTGAATATAGCTCTTTTTGCAATCAGCAAGATTTAGGCAATTTTGAAAACTAAATAAATTATTAAAATATCGGTGATATCTAGTGTTAAACTTCATGCTCCGGGACAGTGTTATCCAAAGTTTCGAAATGCCATTGGAGTGACTCAGTCATTGATGTTTTTAAACAGAATTAGTTCAAATAATAAAAGGTTGTGGTAAATACAAAAGTACATTAGATACAGTAATGAAAGTTTTGTGATTTCAAGTCTGGATAATTCTGGTTTTTCTGAAAATAGTTTCTGCTAATTTCTAAAAGCCAGTAGAGTGACGAATGATTTCCTAAACTCTTTTAATTAAAATCTGTTTATATAATCAAAATCCCAAAGAAAAATATAAATATAATCGTTTAACTGAATTTAGTTTAGATAAAAAAAAATTCTATGAAATACAAGATACAGCCATTTTTATTTCCAAAAGCAATATATATGTCACCTCTCAAAATGAAAAAAAAAATCTTTTCCCCTTTTGCTAAAGAAATTATATTTACAGAATAACAACTCCTGCTAGATACACAATCTCCAACGAAGAGGGGACACGGGGAGAAGAATGCGATCAAAAGAATAAAGTCCTCGAAGTACGAAGCGAAAGAAAGAGAGAGAAAGAAAGGGAAAAAAAGAAGAGAGAAAGAGGGCGGGGGGA
>NC_089761.1:36629272-36634272 GCF_040412425.1 Macrobrachium rosenbergii | reverse complement strand
AACCACGTTAGATTCTTAAGGTCTTGTAACTGGTCACCCATCCAAATAAGAGCCACAATCAATGTTGATTCCCTTCACTGACCAGCAGAAGCAATTTCCTACCGAACATGAAATTGTATTAAAGTACAATATCAATACTCAACTATACTTGTTTCCTGTATCCCAGCAAACTGATTGTCTGTGACAATCAAAAGAGCATTTTACAATGCAATGTTCCATAACTGCAGTCAGCCAGCTTTGTTTATTGAACACTGGCAAATATTGGCTGCACCAGTGAACATATAGGCCTGCCTCTTCGTCGACTATAGTGACTGCACTTTATTTGGATTTTTTTTTTTTTACGATCATTCATAATCATTTTCTTTTTACTTTAGGATGTTCATTCCTTATGCCATAGTGCTGATGCATCTCAGAACTGATTACATTTTGCATAGGGCTTTTTTAATTATTGTCTGAAGCTACTTACGCAGATCTCTCTCTCTCTCTCTCTCTCTCTCTCTCTCTCTCTATCATGCTTTGTATCATGCTTCCATAAACTTGAGTTGTTGGTGCATCAGGGAATGAACACCAAAGACTGATAAATATTATTCATTTCTGTGTTGATATTTATGAAAATAGTTATTTTCACGAAATTTGACAAATTTTAACACTCAATTAAAATTGCATGATTATATTGTAAGGAATATACTCGCATAAAAACTTCTTTTCATTTATGAAATTCTATTGCCAACAAATTAAGAACCTAATGGTTTGTCATAAAACTGATAAAAACTATTCGGTAGGAAATACCTGCATGTCGCTTTCGTGGTGCTCGGAAATCCTATTGGTGATATATAATAGGGGAAAAGAAGTTACATAACTCAAAATGCTTTAAAAGCTGAAGACGTGAGTCTTTTTCTTGCCAAACGTCTTTTCTGCTCAAAATGTCTGAGGTGCTGGGTCCATTGCAAAAGTATTGTAGTGACACACAACTGTATGCTACGAAAATTTATGGAAAGTTATTGAAATTCATTAGACTTCAATCTAAGTTGAAACATTTGCTTTGAGCTTTCACATGATTCGCTACCTGTTCATGAAAATATGGGAAATTGGAACTATTGTAAATTTTGCAAATCTTCAGTAAACATTCAGTGCAGATAATATTCCTATTTAGTATGCCCTTCTTCATTAAACCTGAATTTCTTTACATGTTTGTAATATATCTCCAGCCAATGACTTCACGAAAGCTTTGTAAGTATGTGTGAAATTCACCCCCAGTGGATAGGTACAATAATCCTTCCACTCAGCTTGGTTCAGATATTACACAAAATTGGTTCTCATGGTTGCTCAACTCGACCCTGCGTGAAGTATCTAATATGGTGCGAAAGGATTGCAACATTTCAACGAACCACAAACATTCCCAAGTGATGAAAACCTCCTGCCGGGATTTTGACGATAAAAGTCGTTCGCAGTCGAGATAGATAAGTTTATTGAGGCTACCAGGGAAATCGAATAAGGTAATGCATTTGTTAATGATTAACATTCTTCTTCTGAAACTACGTTTATTGTACGGGAATAGAGAGGATTGACTAAATAGCTTATCAGTATAAGGTTTAATATTTTGGCACAGAAAAGCTGAATACTCTACAATGTTGATCATAGCGCAGATAAAAAAAATATCCTTAGGACTGTTGATTTTAAACTAAATCAAGAGTGCCACCAGCACACTATCAGCTCTTAGGATCTCATTAATATAATCTATTTACGGGGATGGAAATTTCCATAAATCCATGATGTCATTCACCAAAGCGGGCTCTGAACTTAGCTACCCGAACTGTACACAAAAATGACCAATGATATGATGCAACGACCAATCATATATAGGGTTGATGACGTCATCAACAACCAGTGTGGTAGCAGAACATTCGGAAGTTATTCAAGGTTCATGGCTTACTGGTAGGTGAATTTAAAAGGCCACGAAGTTCTTTCGTATCTCTCATTTTAAAAGCGAACACGTACCACAACGTTGTTTACTACATGTATAGAACCAAATCGTTTTTATTTTGGTAAAACTTCAGTTTTTTTTATTAAAAACCCTAATATATAAGAGAACATAACTTTTCTTCAATTTCCTCTGCCTAGTTCAAGAAAATAAAATCTTCACTTCAACCACCGGAGATCGACTCAAAGATTCTACCTCCATTACGCATTTTCCAGAAACTCTACGGAATTAGCGCGCCATGTTTAACTTACTTCGTAACCTGAATATCGGCCGACTTTGGCACTAAAGAACAGAGTAACAAGAACTAAAATGGCACAGCATAAAATCAGTTTAACTGATGCCTCCATCCTTTTCAACAGCACCTATTATCATTATTATTATTATTATTATTATTATTATTATTATTATTATTATTATTATTATTATTATTATTATTATTATTGGCTGAAAAGCTAAAAAAAGTACTGTACATAAGCCAACATAAACGTATGTATTAATCAAAATCTGTGAACTACTGGATTTTTTTAAGTTTTTGAAGACTGAATTTCGTAAACTCGAAATAATAAAAGGCTTTTCATGGAAAAAAATATGAAAAAAGCATTACCTGAAAGGCAACTGGGGAAGCAGCAAAATTATTCGTTGTAGTGTACTCACCCTCACAATTATTGATAATTTTAGATTTTTTTTCAACTCGGAAACACATACTTTTGTTTATTTTTTAAAATAAATTCTTTATTGTTTATAGAAAATTTGATTAAAATTTTTGTTTTTGTTCAGAAAATCTTAATTTCTTTAAAAAAAATCTGTATGAAATCAGCATGAGATGCAGTACAAAGCTATAGACTCTTTTAACAGTGATCCATAAGCTACGAAGCACTCGCTCGTGAAGTGCGTTTTTGGGCGTGAAATCTCTGTTAAGCTATTGGCTACTGATGATGTCATTCACCAATGACATGATTGGTGGCCGTGATGTATACTACACTAGCTGTTTAAGTGATGAATTAGTTGCCAGTTATCAATCGTCTAGAAGTTCTTCAAGCATTATTCTAATCAATATATGCTACGGATACATGTGACTTGTATCAAATATTCTTGAAACATATTCATATAATTGTTAGATATTAATAATGTGTCCAGAAGTGCCTTGATTACAGCTCGCTAACAGGACGTCTAGGATAAGGAGTTGCCAACTTACATTTGCTAGAATTGTCATTCAATCGTCCTCAGCATCACAACCAAACAATTTCAGATACTCTTTGACTGTGTGTGTCTGTGTGCGTGTGTGTGTGTGTGGGTGGGTGGGTGACAGAGAGAGAGAGACAGAGAGAGAGAGAGAGAGAGAGAAAGACAGACAGACAGACAGACAGACAGACAGAGAGACAGAACCCGTATTTTATTTATACCAGATGAATATCGTACAGAAAATTCTATATCAATATACCCTTCAGAATTGGAGAGGAGAGAGAGAGAGAGAGAGAGAGAGAGAGAGAGAGAGAGAGAGAGAGAGAGAACCCGTATTTTATCTATACCGGATGAATGATGTATATCATACAGAAGGTTTTATATGTTTATACCCTTCAGAATTGAGAGAGAGAGAGAGAGAGAGAGAGAGAGAGAGAGAGAGAGAGAGAGAGAGAGAGAGAGAGAGAGAGAGAGAGAGAGGAAGTTCTGGTTGTCACTGGTTATACTGCCAATTGTCATCATCTTTATATTTTGTGATGCATTGTGAATCCTCCCACCCTCTGCGCTCAGTATTTCATGCAACGAAAGAAAATTAGCGCCCGATCAATCCAGCAATAATGGCGTGGGAGTGAGTCTCATGTCCTCATCTGTTATTTATGTTGCTTAATTATAACACCTGTTCAAAGCGACCGCAATCGATTCTGCAGCCTCTGAATAATGCCTTCATGAATACGTTTGCTGTTTGAGGTCATGTAATCACCGTAATTATAACGTCGTTATGCATAAATAATATCTTATTCCTCGAAGGACTTCATTGCAATTACATTCAACTTCGACACCTAGATGAGAAGGATAAATGACTCTCCTTTGCTCTAGCTGATTATTATTATTATTATTATTATTATTATTATTATTATTATTATTATTATTATTATTATTATTATTATTATTATTATTATTATTATTACTACTACTACTACTACTACCACTACTACTACTATTAGCCAATCAGCTTAAAATGTCAAGAAATATACAAACGAACATAAACTGGTAAAACGTATATGAAAATTGAACTTCTAATAATCTCCTATAATCAATGAGTTTCTTGCATTTTGACAAACACATTTGTGAAAAAAATAAAGGGAAAATTATTGCCATAAAGGTCACCGAAAAAAGAAACTTGGTTATTTATTACTGGCAACATTGAAGTAATTTTACATTACATCAGGTTTATAATATCTACAACTATATCATATTTTTTTATGTATTATCAGTTATGATGTTTTTTATACTAAAATGTAGAGCTTTTTACAATAAGAGTTATCTTTTAACTCTGGAGAAAAATAAATATGTATTAATAAATTCTCAAAAGCTTTGCATTAATATAGTAATCCTTCATGGAAAACTTAATCCTTATCACTTAACATAATCCAGGAATGAAACTGGAGACACCAATTAACAGTTATATATGTTTAGATTTATTTTTTTAAAATATTTGTACCCATACATAACTGAGGATTCGTTTCTCCAATCCAGGAATTACCATTTCTGCACGAAAGCTCCTACCTGCCACCACTCACACACGCATACACACACATACATACACACAAACATACACATACACCCACATTTTAGAGCAACTGACAAAAGTGACATTAGCTAAAATCATCCCACAAAATGCTTGTCGTCCGGGCCACGTGTTTTAGCCAATTGCAAAAATATTCACTATTCTCCCTAATTGCTTTCGACCGCGATTGCAAGCAATAATTGTCACTATAAAGTTCGTGAATGGTATTTTAGTGCGTGGAATAGGTGAATTTTTGAACGTTCAGATACT
>NC_089761.1:36586772-36624272 GCF_040412425.1 Macrobrachium rosenbergii | reverse complement strand
ACACAATCACGCGTGGAACGGAAATAAATTTCTGACTCACATCAGGATCGAACCCAGGTCTTTCAACGGAAAGACAAGACCGCTGTGTGGCTTGGTTGGTAGTGGTCTTGTCCTTCAATTGAAAGACCTGGGTTTGATCCTGACGTGAGTCAGAAACTTATATATATATATATATATATATATATATATATATATATATATATATATATATATATATATATATGTGTGTGTGTGTGTGTGTGTGTGTGTGTGTGTGTGTGTATGTATGTATATAACGTATTGGCATAACCTTGACAATTGAGAGAGAGAGAGAGAGACAGACAGACAGACAGACAGACAGAGATAAAGAGAGAGAGCGACACACATACACACGATGAGTGGGTGTATTTTTATCACTGAAGACCTTGTGTGAATCACAGAAACCAATGAAAACAGTGGAGGTAATTGGATTGCCATGGAGGAACGTCGGTTTAATTGATTAATTAACAGAGGATTTAAGAGTGAAATGACATGTGGAGTTTTCCATCGTCGAGATATCAAATAAACCAATTGTCAAATGCCGTCAATCTCTTTGGTATATTTACAGAAAAGTGTTCTTTGAGCTGTAAATGATGTTTTTCATTTCTGATTGACACGAACATGTCCATATTTCTTATGTACACACACACACACACACACACACACATATATGTATATATATATATATATATATATATATATATATATATATATATATATATATATATATATATATGTGTGTGTGTGTGTGTGTGTGTGTGTGTGTGTGTGTGTGTGTGTGTGTATATATAAATTATATATATATATATATATATTATATATATATATATATATATATATATATATATATATATATATATATATATATATATATATATATATATATATATTATATACATATACAATGTAAAATAGAATATAATGCGTACAACGCATGTAATTGAATTTTTACCACCCTAAGCCATAATGAATAGGACCGGTGAAGCGTTCACTCTTTGTTAACGTAGTAATCCTTTTTATTGGAAGTGCAAGGAACCTGATAGCAGAACCGTGATTACTTATTATTTTTTTTTTTATTATTCAAGGTCCTAGATGTTTGACGCCAGCTTTGATAACTATAAATCGACTATTATTCATATAAATAAAAATCACAAATATCTTATGACATCATGGCATTATATGACAGTTTATAAAACCTGTACGATACTCTGTGATCAATTCCGTCGTTTTGGCTTTGCAGCAGTTTCCTTCAGGGAAATCTCTCCTGCGAGAGCGGCTGATCCGTTGCGAGGAACCGAATTATAAATGAAACTGGTTAATTGTCCACGGTGTGTTAGCAGTCTGGGGAAAGAGCTTCCTTGATTCACTTAACTGCTTGTTCTTACCTTCTTCGAATCTTTTTTGGGACACATAACTGATTTCCTTTTCCATTTCAGTGTTAATTTAAATTATATATATATATATATATATATATATATATATATATATATATATATATATATATATATATATATATATATATATATATATATATATATATATATATATATATATATATATATATATATATATATATATATATATATATATATATATATATATATATATGTGTGTGTGTGTGTGTGTGTGCATGTATATATATATATAGTGTGTGTTTGTGAAAGTGTGGCAAACGAAAGTGAAGTTTAATAATGGACGCAAAACCAGCATCTGCTCCGGGAATATAACGAATGCCGTTGCCAATTCGCTAATAAATGGACCCTGTAAAAGAGCCGACGGCCCACGGGGGGGATTTGTCCAGTTGATTGATCTGTCAATAAAGTCTGGACAACTGGAATGGGGAAGTTAGAGCACCTGTCCTCCGATTATCAGTCGAGCGTCTCCTGGAACGACATCGGAGCGGAGAAATCTCGCTCTCGGAAATCTCTCTTTTGTTATGTAGTCGATTTTTAGATGACGTTTGGGGTTTTACTTCTGAAATGGTTCGTAAAAGCAACTTTGATCTAGCGTGCTCTTGGTTATTCAGCATGCTGATAATATATAAATGTTCTCGCATTTTTATAAATTTTACTGATAAAACTGGAAAAAATTGATAGCTCACGAAATCAAACTCTTGAACTTACGTCTGTAAACTTGATGACAACTCCAAACAGTTATATGTTTAGAGACACGTCCATTACTAACATTAAATAGAAATATCAACATAATATCATTATTATGTTTGAAGGTGATGATGATTGCTACTATTTTTGTGAGTCTTGAAACATATATCACGTTCGTCGTTCTGATTCCTCTTTCCTCAACGCCAAGTAAGATTCAGCCTTGGTGCCATATTCACCCTCCAGAAACTCGGTCGCACATTTCTGAATTCAGCTCAGAATACGCTATTGTATAGTTGCCCTACATATCAGATAGGTTCATTTCTTTCTGTTGTCCTCTACGTCAACGTGTCAAAGCTGTAGGTTATTTAGGTCATGGGTTTTTCATCAAAAGTTATACTCCACAGTTGGCAGTGACACTTTTTTTCTACCTCCGTGAATCCCAAATGATTCCTATTCTCGCCTATAGATGGCAGCACTATCCAGTGTCTACTTTTAGCAACCAATTCCAAGTTCATTACACTTACTGTTTTTTTTTTTTCATAATGATGAAATTCTACTGAATTCAAATTCATCCATATACACATTCGTCTATATATACAAATATGCATGATATTTTATTTAAGAATACTAATCCATGTGTAGATAAACAATAGGTTTTCATTATAGCTAACCTTTTTCACCTGAAGGCTCACTAGCCCCTCAAACAGGCTGTAGCAGACACTTCATCATGTGACATTTTTTTGGACAATATACAGAGATTAAAAACTTAGGGAGTGAATATAGGGCCTTTGGCAACATCTGATTGTTAGGCTTAGCATTTTTGTTAGTTGCAACGCTCTGTACACTACGCAGAGCAAAGTTACACATCAGCCCAACTGCATAGCCTAGCTCGTTGCCATATTCCTCTTGCTGATTGTATATAAAGAATAACCTTAAATTTTTATTTAGATATGCCTCGAACATCGGGTTCCAGATTAAAAATGTAAACAATTCTATGTCAGCATTTGTATTCAGGGTTAAATTCAAACTTACATGGGATAATACTGTTTCATTGACTTGTTCACGTCAATCTAAGTTGCCAATTACTCTTTTCTTGGTCAAGTCATCATTGAGGCTACTTTTTCCTCATGTATATGAGTCTGATTTAAATTTTTAACTTCAATATAGGGTTGAATTAATGACAGGCATCTTATATAAAACTTCAACGACTAGTTTGTCCCATTTGTATCAATAGAAATCGTCGTATATTCACGTACTCAAATTCAGAGGACTTTAAACTTTACGTCAAAGTGATAATAAAGATAGCCAACGTCATATTCCTTAAATGGCGATGTAATGTACTCAAGAGAGTTCATAGACAGTCATGTTCTTTACAGATGCTAACTAATATAGATTATAAAATAAATATTACGTTTGTAGGCTACTATGGTGTCTGTTTTATTCGTCTATATTGAAACATACTTAAACATCACGTTGGTAGCCCTGACTCCTCTATCCTCGACGAGAAGTCACCTCTGCTCATTGCCATATCGTGGCCGACATAACTCAACCAAATATTTATAAATTCAGCTCAAAATACGCCTTTGTAAGGCTGTCCTACGCATCATATATGTAAATTTATTTCTTCCATTCTTTTTTTTAATATGTGAAAGCTTTAGGTTATGCTGGTTATGGGCATTTCATCAAAAGTTGGTACCTTACAACAGTTGCCAGTTGTTAAAATTCTTCCTCACTCGTCAAGACAACCACAAAAGGTTCCCAGTTTTGCCGTCAGATGGCAGCAGCATCCAGACATTACTTTCCGCGAAAACTTCTGTTAGAAATGCTGGGACCGACCATAGATGGCGTACTTCAGGGCCTCCTGACGCCGTGGGAGTCATGGCCTATGTTGCATGTGATATAAACAATTACCCTTCCGATGATAACTACATTCTATAAGGTTCAAATTCATTTATTGGTATTCAACATAAAAGACATATTATAGCAGGCAAAGGATTCTAATAACTGTTTCAGACTATATTCATCTGAATCTTCACTAAGGATTGTAGCATAGACTTTAGTATTTATTGTAACAAAATAACCATGATATTTTTCGACATTATACAAAATTTGGAAACTTAGGAACTAAATAGATATATAAGCTTTCGTAACATTTGCATCACAGTTTTAATGGGATTCTTCGGTGTCTGAGCGTGAGAGCAGCTTCAAATTTAAACTTAGTGGCAACTCGCCCTTCAAGGCTGTCAACTGAAAAATCTTTGCTGGACGGTGTAATACACTTAAAAAAGCATTATTTTGACTGTTTGACTCATATAAAAGTTTTTATTTATAAATATTAACAAAATTAAAACTTTTTTGTTGATCTTAATTTACTTATCAATGGCATTTATATATGTTCAATTATAAAAAGTTGTGGTAGCTCTGATTCCACTTTCCTGTGTGAAAGTCACTTTTGCACGTTGCCATATTCCGACCTACGAAACTCAATCACAAATTTCGAAATTCACCTCAAAATACGCCTTTGTAAAGCTGTCCTACACATCATATACATGTAAATTTCTCTGCTTTATTATTTGTTTGATATCTCAAAACTCTAGGTTATTCAGGTTATGGGTCTTTCACCTTACAATAGTTGCCAGTTGTTATATTTCTCTTTCTAGACGACCAGAAATAGTTCATTGTTTGCCGTCAGATGGCAGCAGCATCCAGACACTACTTTCGACAACCAATTCCGTTAAACATGCCAAGACCGGGCATAGATGGCGTGCCTCTTGTTGGGCATGATTTTAATAATTATCTTTGTGTATCTTTACGTTTCTCTCGTCATATCTCTAGTTTTTTATTTATTTTTATTTTTATTTTTTTTGGCTGAAATTTTACAGATAGATCTGGGAAACATCTACTTTGACTTTAGTTGAATGCAGATGCCAAAAGGTAGCATTGGGGCTTTGCCTAAAGGCAAAGTGGTGACCACTTTGATGAAGTATTTTGATTCACATTTTCGTATTGCTAATTTTTGCCATGAACGTATTTATATTCACGTATATATGGGTATTATAAATAGAAAGATGTTACTTATACACAAACAGGTATACACACAAACACTTCACTTATTTGTTACTGAGACCCATCTGTCAGACTCAGAAATTTATAAAATATTTATCATCAATATATTCTTAAGCATTTTTGTCCAAAACATATAAAACTATATATAAATGGAAAGGAAATTTTATCAGCTATACGGTAAAAAATATTTTAAATTCCTGTCACTAATACTGTTTGTGCTAAGATCAGTAAAGTAAGACATATTATACAAATTTTCATTTTCAACTATACTAAACCAATTTTTTCTTCACTTATGATACATCAAGGGAGGTTTTGATTATCTGAAGATGAGGATCAACCATTTGCCGAATAGGTGAGACCAAAATGATCTCTGTAGGATAAAACTGAATGACACTAGGAAGATCTGAATAGCTTTTGCGTGGCCTAGTGGTAACTCACACTTTCGTATTCTATCAATATTTTCTCTTATATCTATTGTCCAAAATATAAGAAAATATATGTAAATGAAGTGGAAATTTTATACCCTTTATGATAAAATATATTTCAAATTCCAGTCATGAGTAGTTTTTGTGCTAAGGTAAGTAAGACGTCTTAGCAAATTTTCATTTTTAACTACACTAACTCGATTTTTTCTAACATCCTAGGGGGACTTTGATGATATAAATTTATAGTTCGGACATTTGCCGACGAAACAGACCCAAAATGAGCTCTCTAGGTTGAAAAGGAACGACGCTAGAAATATTTGAAAAGAAAACTTTTGTGTTATGTTCGCCGTTCCCTGGGGTTTGACAATCAAGGTAACAGATAACAAGCAAGCTGTGAAGACGAAAGAGAAGTTTTCCTCAGTCTCCTCACTTTAATCAAAGTTACCAGTTACGTATTTCTTTTCAGGTCAATAAGAGAAGTTCCCTCTATTTTCTGCAATAGATGCCAACAGAATTCACTTGATAATTGCAGCAGGCGATTCAAGTTAAACAGTTGGGAGGGCGTATAGACTGCAACTTTAACAGAGCTTCAACCATTATAGTTTATTTTACCAGTTGCAATCAAATCATCATACATCACTTAACCAAATACAGTTCCTCAGCCAACGGTGACAGAGTTGTCAGCATCCTCTTTCTGAAACCGTTCATAACTTTTTAATTCTGAAACTAATGGACCAAAAGTAGTTCAGTGTTCGTATATTATATAATAATATTCCTGTTTTCATAAATCTTACGATAAGGAAATTCACCAAAAAGGCAATTCCTGTGATAAAGTCAGAACTCTTTAAAACATTACGGCAATGTGGTAGTAAGGGTAGGCAACAGCATATTCCATTAAAAGGGATGCAATGTACTCTAAAGAGTATATTCACAGCTTTTTTTATTACAGATTTTAAGTAAAATAAGAAAAATATTTGATTATTAGGTCTGTATAGGACTATGCTATCTAGATTGTTCACCTATATTGAAATACACATATATTTGGAGTTGGGAGTCCTGACTCCTCACCCCTCAACACGAAGTCACTTCTGCTTATTGCCATATCCTGTCTTACGAAAGTTTTAATAAAATATTTCTAAATTCCACTCAAAATACACTTTTGACAGGCTATAATGCACACAGTATAAGTCAAGGTATGTCTTTTGTTCTTTGTTTCAATATGTCAAAGCTCTAGGTTATTCTGGTTTTGGGTTTTACATGAAAAGTTTGCTCCCTTCAACAGTTGCCAGCTATTAAATTCTCTCTTACTAGTCGAGTACAAAGTTTCATATTTCGCCGTCAGATGGCAGCAGCATCCAGACACCACCTTCAGCAAGCAATTCTATCAAATATGCAATACCTGATTATAGATGGCGTACTTCAGAGCCTCATGAAAACCGCTGAGAGTTAGTTGTCTAGTTGCATATCGTTATGTTCTCTCGTCATAACTCTGTCATTTGAAGGTGTGTTTTTGTTGAAAATTTTAACGTACTCTTTGGTTTTAGTTTATCCAAGACGCCAAAAGGTGTGTTACTTGGGTGGTTCCTAAGGGCAGAGTTGCGATGTGTCTTGATGTAATTTTTGCCGGTTGCAGAAACTTCTAGTCTTCGTTGCTCAAAAATCATCATTTTTGACATTAAACATAGCATAAAAACTTAAGAAACAAATAAATACATAACCTTTCACAAAATTTGCCTCCCAATAGTATTGTGGCTTTTGATCCAAGAAAGTCTCAGTTACCAATTGACTTTTCTCACTCGAGTCATCAGACAATATTCTTATTTTTCTAATATTTGCTCTCAGAATTCACTTTCTTACAGTAACATAGGGGTGAAAATATGGCATGCAACTTATAGAAAGTTTCAGCCATCAGTTTATATTTTAATTTTCGATGAAATCATCATACTTTCACGTAACCAAGTATAGCAGGTTCCTCACCCGGGGCTCGAGATGCCAAATCAGTTGACTGAAATTGTTCGTAAATTTTTAATTATTACCTATAATACCCTGCTTAGTATCAGTATGCTTAGAATATGGACAAATTGTCTTATTTTGATAAACGTTGCGATAAAGAAATCGGAAAAAATAGTCAGTTCACGTAGGTAAATTGAAAGGCCTTAAAACAATGGTATCTCACAAGTAAGAACTGCCAACATCATATTTGTCACAAGACGATGTAGTATACACATACGAGCTGCATATTGACAGTCCTGGTCATTACAAACGCTAATTGTACGCAAACAGATAATCTAAACATTACGTTTGTAGGTGACTAAACGTTTTAATTGTTCTTCTATGTTGGAATATACTTATACTTCCCGTTGGTACTACTGATTCCTAACTAAAGAAGTCATCTCTACTCGTTGCCATATTCCTACCTGCGAAGCTCAATCAAATATTTCTTAATTTAGCACAAATTATGCCTCCGTAAGGCTATCCTATACATCATATATATAAATTTACTTCTATTGTTCTTCATTTTAATGCATCAAAGTTCTAGGTTATTCTGGTCATCGGTTTCTCATTAAAAGTTATACTTTTTCTAGTTTGGCATAATAGTTTGCATTTTTGCCGAGAGGGGCCAGCACCATCCAGACCCTGTCTTCAACACACTTCCGAGAAATGCTTTTTCCAAGCATTAAGTGAATTGCTGTTATTAATTTTTACGCAGTACTTACATTTTATTAGATTTAAATTATTTATATGTATTTAATGTACTATTACGCTATTTATATTAGGGGAACTCATTAGAATATAAAAAAAACAATGGGTTTTCATAATCTTTTTCGAAAATTCTAACCTCAATAGGCCTACTAGGCTTCCCAAACGGGTTGTGGCAGATATTCCTAGTCTTTACTGTAACAATATTATCATATGACATTCTTCGACGTCATACAGGACTTAAAAACCTATGGAATAATTAGACATATAACTTTTCATCAGGTTTACATAATTCGACTAACGATTTTGCTTCCCACAAGTCAGTGAAGACGACATCGAGAACAATTGCCACCCTTCACTTCTCAGTGGAATTCGTTGATTTCCAAATTTGGTTCGAATTTGACATGGTTTGCGATACTCTTCATATGAAATCATTATCTTAATCTATTCACTTTACAACCAAGAAACTGATAAATGACAGTTCAAAAAAGCAGATTCGTGGTTATTTGAACCTGGGGGTAGACTGGCATCTAGACATGGTGGCAACTTACTATTCAGGACTGTCAACACAAATCTTTGAAGGGCTTTGTAATACACATATAAAACGTACTCGTTTGAAAATCTGGCCCATATAAAAGGTATGAATACTGTCAAATATCAAAATTATGGCTTTTTATTTGATATTCGGTCCAGTAGTTTACTGTGTTCGTGTATCTTAAAACAGAGGAAGGTGTGGTAATTCTGACTCCTCTTTCCTGGGTAGAAGTCACTTTTGCTTCTTGCCATATTCTGCCTGGAGAAACTAGACCACATATTTCTAGATTCAGCTCAAAATATTCCCTCATAAAGCTATCTTACGCATCATGCATGCAA
Source organism: Macrobrachium rosenbergii (assembly GCF_040412425.1). Lineage (NCBI taxonomy): Eukaryota > Metazoa > Arthropoda > Malacostraca > Decapoda > Palaemonidae > Macrobrachium > Macrobrachium rosenbergii. Next base: position 36,615,088 of record NC_089761.1, on the reverse strand, counting down.
AATTCTTTATATTATCCTTTCATTTAATGTGTCAAAGCCCTAGGTCATTCTGGCCATCGGCTTTTCATCAAAAATAAGCCCCCTCATCTATAGCTGGCAACTTTTATTTGCACTTTTAAAATAATACAGAGGTTTCCAACTTTGCCGTCAGATGGCAGCACAATCCAGACTCTGTCTTCAGCAACTCTCAGTAGAGTTCGTAGATTTATCAAATTGCTTCTAATTCGATACCTGTGCTTCAGAGTACTTTTAATATAAATGAAGTTTCTTATTTTGTTAATATTGCAACCATGACACCGGTACATGACAGTTCAAATAAACAGATTCGTCGGATAAACTAACATTTAAATTTTGGCGGGAACTCAGCATTCAAATCTCAACGCACAAATCTTTGAAGGACTGTGTAAATTTGCTCATTATAACATGTGTACCTGTATACCGAATATATAAAATAAATTTCAATATAACAGAACCTATGTATTATGTAAAAATGACAGCTGGAATGCCCTTAGCACCTATTTTCAGGGCATTGTAAATGCAAGTGTCCACATAGGGCCTGGATGGTGCTGCCATCTCTCTGAAAAAATGGAAACCTTTAGACCTAAGTAGAAAGAAAAGTGTAAATGCATCAGCTCGTTGCCATATTCCTCCTGCTAGGTTTAAATCAAATAGTCTTAAAATGCCTCGAAAATCGGCTTCCAGATTCGATAAATAAACTCTTTTTTATATCATATTTGTGGTCCTGAGTTAAGATTTAAAGTTGCAAGGGATATTAATGTGTTATTAAGTCTCCTCACTTCAACCTCAGTTACCAATTGTGCTTTTCTATCTCCAGTCATCGGAGAAGCTTCTTATTTTTCTAATATATGCTCTCAGGATTCACTTTCTTAAAGTCACATATGATGATAGCATTACAGGTAACTTATATAAAGCTTCAACCATTAGTTTATCTTATCAGTATCGATGAAATCGTCATATTTTCACGTCACAAAAACAGTAGGCTCCTCACTCAGGCCCGACATTGATATCAAAATCAGCTGACTGGAATTGTTTGTAAATTTGTAATTTTTAGTCAGTTATACATTCCTTAGCATCAGTATGCTTAGAATATAGAAGAAATGGCTTGTTTTCATAAACTTTGCAATGAGGAAAATAAAAAAATCAATCAGTTCACGTAAGCAACCTCAGAGACCTTTAAAAGGTGATACCTCACTAGTAAGTACTACCAACTTCATATTCCTCACAATAGGCTACACCTCAGTATACTCCTGCGAGTTACATATTGACATTCATGCTCACTACAAACTTTAATTATAAAAGAACAATATATCTAAATATTGTGTTCTTATGTGATTATGCTATCTGTTTTATTGGAGTTGGTTGAAATTTGCTCATACTTCCCGTTGGTAGTACTGATCCCTACCTCCGACACGGAGTCACCTCTCTCGTTGCCATTTTCCTACCTAATGGACTCAATCAAATATTTCTTAATTTAGCTCAAATTACGCCATTGTAAGAGTATCTCACACATCATAAATATCAATTTACTTCTGCTTTCATTTGCTTTAATATACCAAAGCTCTAGGTTATTCTGGTCACCGGTTTTTCATTAAAAGTTATACTTTTTTCTAGTTTGGCATAATAGTTTGCATTTTTGCCGAGAGGGGACAGCACCATCCAAACCCTGTCTTTAGCACACTTCCATAAGAAATGTTTTTCCCGGGTCCTAAATAAATTGCTGCTGTTAATTTTTCCATAATACCTACATTCTACTACATTCAAAACATTTATATTTATTCAATGTGCAAGTATGCAAATTATATTAAGGAAACTCATTCGAATATAGAAATACAGCGGTTTTAATTATCATTCCCGATATTCTAACCTGAAGCCTTTTGGCTCCTCCAACGGTTTTGGCAGATATTCCAAGCTTTTTCTGCAGCAAATTAACCACATGAAATTTTTCATTGTTATACAGAGCTAATAACACTAAGGAATAAGTAGATACAGGACCCCTGGCAACATTTTCACAGAAGTATTATTTGATTCCAGCAAGTCATAATACTCGATAAAGTAGGCTTACTACAAAGTTCCTCCCCAGACCAGTAGCAGCAATTGCCACCCTTTACTCCCCAGGGAGTTCATAGATTTACCTATTTGGATCGAGTTTTATAGGTTGCAGCAATACATATTCCATATGAATCAGTTATCTGAAGTACGCCATCTATCCCCGATCTCGGCATTTATAACAAAAATAGTTTGCTGAAGGTAGGGTCTGGATGATGCTGCTATCTGACGGCGAAAAATGAAACTTTGTGGTTGACTAGTGAGAGAGAATTTTAATAATTGGCAACTGTTAAAGGAGCAAGTTTTAATGAAAAACCCCAAAACCACAATAACCTAGAGCCTTGACATCTTGGAACAAAGGATAAAAGACAGACCTTGACATACTGTGTGTAGAGTAGCCTGTCAAAGGCGTATTTTGAGAGGAATTTACAAATATTTCATTAAGTTTCGTAAGTCAGGATTTGGCAATAAACAGAAGTGACTTCCAGTTGAGGAGTGAGGAGTCAGTACTACCAACGCCAAATATAAGTATATTTCAATACAGGCGACCAAACTAGATAGCATAGTCCAATAAAAAGCTAATAATCACTTACTTTTCGTGTATTAATTAACATTTGCAATAAAAATGGCTGTGAATGTACTCTTTAGAGTGCAATGCATCTCTTTTAATGGAATATGACGTTGGCTACCCGTACTGTCATATTGCCATAATGTTTAAAGCATTCTGAGTTTGTTCACGGGAATTGCATTTTTATTGAATTTCCAGATTATAAGATCTGCGAAAACAAAAACATTATTATATAATAATATATGAATACTGAACTGCTTTGAGTCCATTAGTTTCAAAATAAAAAAATTACGAACGATTTCAGAAAGATGCTGACAACTCTATCTCCTTAGGCTGAGGAATTGTATTTGGTTAAGTGATGTACGACGATTTGCTTGAAACTCTATTGAAGTTGCAGTCACATCCTCCCAACTGTTTTAATTGAATCGTCTGATGCACAAACCAGTAAATTCTGCTGATATATATTGCAGAAAATAGAAGAAACTTCTCTTATTGACCTGAAAAGAAATGCGTTACTGGTAACTGAGGTTGAAGTGAGGAGACTGAGTAAAACTTCTCTTTCGTCTTCACCGCTTTCTTATTGTGTGTTGGGAACAGCCAACGTCTAACACAAAAGTTTTCTTTTCAAATGTTTCTAGCGTCATTCCTTTTTTTAACCTAGAGAGCTCATTTTGTTTCGTTTTGTCGCCAAATGATTGAACTATATATTTATAACTTGAAAATCCCCTCAAAATATAAGAAAGTAAGAAAAAATCGAGTTAGTGTATCTGAAAAATAAAATTTGCTGATATGTCTTTCTTTACTTACCTTAGCACAAAAATTATTAGTGACTGGAATTTTAAATATTTTTTATCGTAAAGGATATAAAATTTCCACTTCATTTATATATATTTTCATATATTTTGGACAACAATTATAAGAGAAAATATTGTTAGAATACGAACTAAAACTTTCTCGCGTTGCCGTGTGAGTTACCACTAGGCTACGCGAAAGTTATTTGAATCGTTCTAGTGTCATTCAGTTTTATCCTACAGAGATCATTTTGGTCTCACTTCTTCGGCAAATTATTGGTCCTCATCTTTCGATGATCAAAACTTCCATAATGTATTAAAAAGCAAGAAAAAATTAGTTAGTGTAGTTGAAAACGAAAATTTTTATGACATCTCTTACTTTACTGATCTAAGCACAAACACAATTAGTGACAGGAAACTAAATTATTGTTTTTCGTATAGCTGGTAAAATTTCCTTTTCGTTGATATATAGTTTTATATATTTTGGACAAAAATGTATTAGAAAATATTGATACTTAATATTTCATAAAATGACAGATTTCATAAATTTCTGTGGTTGTATGACTTATAATATGGGTCGTGAATATAAGTATGTTCATGGCAAATATTAGAAATACAAAAATGCGATAAGAAAATATTGATAGTGAATATTTCATAAATTTCTGGGTGTGACGATGGGTCTCAGTGACAAGTAAGTGCGTATACCTGTTGTGTATAAGTAACATCTTCCTATCTATAATACTTATATGTGCGTGAATATAAGTATGTTCATGGCAAATATTAGAAATACAAAAATGCGAATCAAAGAAACTTCATCAAGATGTATCGCCACTTTACCCTTAAGCACTGCCCGGTAACACCTTTTGGCATCTTCATCAAACCAAAGTAGATGCTTCCCAAATCTACCTTTAAAGTTTTCAGAAAAAAAAATTCAATAAACCAGTTATGATGAGAGAAAGGTGACGATATGCAAGGGTAGTTGTTGAATTCATGCTCAACAAGAGGCACGCCATCTATGCTCGGCCTTGGCATGTTTAACGGAACTGGTTGTCGAAAGTAGTGTCTGGATGCTGCTGCCATCTGACGACAAAAAAATGAATTATTTGTGGTTGTCCAGAAAGAGAAATTTAACAACTGGCAACTATTGCAGGGCACAAACTTTTGATGAAAAACCCGTAACCTGAATAACTAGAGCTTTGATGTACTCAAACCAATAATAAAATAAATAAATTTACATATATGATGTGTAAGACAGTCTTACAAATGCGTATTTTGAGGTGAATTTCGAAAATTTTGATTGAGTTTCGTAGGTAGGAATATGGCAACGTGCAAAAGTGGCTTTCACACAGGAAGGAGGAATCAGAGCTACCACGACATTTTATATTTAAACATATATGAGTGCAATAGATAACTGGATCAAAATCAACAAAACAGTCTTAATTTTGTTTATATTTATAATTTAATCTTTTATATGAGTCAAATAGTCAAAAGATGGTTTTTTTAAAGCGTATTACACCAACTTGCAAAGATTTGTCTGTTGACAGCCCTGAATGACAAGTTGCCACTAAGTTTAATTCCAAGATGTTCTCACCTTAGATACCGAAGAATCCGTCTATTTGAATTGCTATTTATTAGTGTCTTGGTAGCAAAATTAATAAAATAAGGATATTAATTTATATCAAGAGTAAATTCATGTATACATGATTAGGTTGGTCCAAATTGATAAATATACGAATTCTATAAGGAAGTAGAGGATGGCAATTGCTGCCAGTGAAGAACTTGATATTACCCAGTTGCATTTTCCCGAGATGTAACCGAGTACTGGTGCCTTCCCTGAAAAAAGCCGGACGCCATATCTTAAAAACTAACCACAGAATTTTCTTGAAAAAATCTCGTTTGTTTCCCACACCCTTGTTCCAGTAAAGGTACTAATTTAACTTAACCTAACCTAACCTGGAGGCATGGTAAAAAAAAACTGGGTTGGTGCAATACTAGCATACATCTTAGGAACTTAACCCGGTTAGAACCAAGACGATTACTGTGGCTTCTGGGATCAAAAGCGATTATATGCGATGCTAATATTATATAAAGCTATATATCTATTTAGTTCCTAAGTCTCCAAGTCCTGTCTAATGTCGGAAAATATCATAAATATTTTGTTATAATAAATACTAAGGTTTATGCTACAGCTGTTAGTAAACAATCAAATGAAAATAGTTGGAAACAGTTATTAAAGTCCTTTGTTTGTATTAATTTATAATAATATGTCCTTTAGATTGAATACCAATAAATGAATTTGATCCTTATAGAATGTAGGTATCATCGGAAGGGTAATTGTTTATATCACATGCAACATAAGCAATGACTCTCAGGGGCGTCATGAGGCCTGGAAGTACGCCATCTGTGGTCGGTCTCGGCGTTTGTAACAGAAGATTTCGAGGAAAGAAGTTTCTGGACGCTTCTGACATCTGACGGCAAAACTGGGAACCTTTTGTGGTTGATTAGTCAGGAAGAATTGTAACAACTGGCAACTGTTGTAAGGCGCCAACTTTTGACGAAATAACCATAACCAGAATAACCGAAAGCTTTCACATATTAAAATGAAAAATAGAAGAAAATTATTTACATATATGATGCGTAGGACAGCCTTACACAGGCGTTTTTTGAGCTGAATTTAGAAATATCTGGTTGAGTTTTGTCGGCCACGATATGGCAATGAGCAGAGGTGACTTCTCGTCGAGGAGAGAGGAGTCAGGGCTACCAACGTGATGTTTAAGTATATTTCAATATAGGTGAACAAAAAGACACCATAGTCCCGTACAATTGTGATATTTAACATTTTTCTTAGATACTACATAAAATTTGTAAAGAACATGACCGTCTACATAGTTTCTTGAGTACATTACATCGCCATTTACAGAAGATGATGTTGGCTGTCCTTACTATCACTTTGACGTAAAGTTTAAAGTCCTCTGAATTTGTTTATAGATTGCCTTTATGTTCAATTTCCAAATTGTAAGATTTATGAAAATAAGAAAATTTTTCATATTTTAAGCATACTGAACTAACCTGGGTATTCATTCTGTGGGCATCTATTGCAGAAAATAAAATAAGTTTCTCTGATTAACTGATAAGAAAAGCATAATTGGTAACTGAGGTTGAAGTGAAGAGAGACATTAGAAATGCAACTCCGTCCCACCTCTCACTATATTTTACGTATCTGTAAGGCCCAAGGTTTTTTTTCATAGCTCTAGCGTCGTTAATTATTACCCTAGAGAGCTAATTTTGGTTTCATTTTTGCGTTAAATGATTGTGACTTTATCATTCAGTCCCGGAAATCCCCTTAAAATTGTACGAAAAAATCGAGTTAGTTTGGCCGAAAATGAACATTTGTATAATGCCTTACTTTTCTTATCTTAGCACACAAACTGATAGGAACAGAAATTTGAAATAAATTTTATCGTATAGCTGATAAAAAAACCTCTTCATGAGAAAAATATTTAATAGATTTCTGGATGCGACAGGTAGGTCTTTGTGACAAGTAAGGGAAGTGTGTGTGTGTGTGTGTGTGTGTGTGTATGTGTGTGTAACATCTTTCTATTTCATGACATTCATATTTACGTGTATATAAACCTTTCATTTCAAGTATTAGGAATACAAAAAATGCGATTAAAAGGGTAATTGTTCATGATAACTCTCGGTGGGGTCGTGAGGCCCTGAAGTACGCCATCTATGCTCGGTCGCGGTATTTTCAACAGAATCGTTTGCTGAAGTGAAGCCTGGATGCTGCTGCCATCTTACGGTGTAATTGGGAACTGTTGTATGTCGCAGAATTTCGATTAAAAACCCTTAACCACAATAACCTAGTGCTTTTACATTTTAAAACAAAGAATGAAAGAAAGAACTCGATATATACTGTGCGTAGGAAAGCCTTACAAAGGTTTATTTTTAGAGAAATATAGAAATATTTGATTGAGTTTCGAATGTCAGGACAGTGTTGAGCAGATGTGACTTCTTGTCGAGGAGTGAGGAGTCAGAACTACCAACATGAAATAGAAGTATATTTCAATATAAGCGAACAAAATACGCAGCATAGTCCCTTTAAAAAGGTGATATTACTATTTTTTTTGTTTAATTTCCTTTAAATTTGTAAATAATGTGACTGTCAATGTACTTTTTAGAGTACATTGTATGGCCTCTCAAGGAATGTGATGTTGGCAATCCTTACTGTCACGTTGCCATAAAGTTTAAAGATATATGAGTTTGTTTACGTGAATTACTTTTTATGAACTTCCAAACGCTAAGACTGATTAAAATAAGAACAATTTTTGTTTAATATAGGCATACTGCACTAACTTGGGCACATCAGTTTCCAAATAAAAAAGTTACGAACCATTTCAGAAAGATGAAGCTGACAACTCCGTCACCTTTGGCTGAGGAACCTACTGTATGTTGCTAAGTAACATGACGATTTAATTTAAACAAATAATATAAACTAATGGTTGCAACTTTATGCAAGTTGCAGTCATACGTCCTCCCAAGTGTTTTAACTTAATCGTTCTCTGCAGTTAGCCAGTGAATTCTGCGAGCATCTGTTGCAGGAAATAAAAGAAACTTCTCTTATTGACAGGGAAAGAAAATCATAACTGGTAACTATAGTTGCAGTGAGGAGAGAGAGTCAAACACTGACTCGTTCCCACCGTTGATTATATTTTCTGTCGCTGAGATGCTTAACCTCAGTGGACACGAAAAATCGTATCACAAAAGTTTTTTTTTTGAAATTGCTCTAGCGCCGTTAATTATTGTCCTAGAGAGCTGATTTTAGTCTCGTGGTTTCGGCAAATGATTGAACCATATACCTGTCTGGTTAAACTAAGATATACTTAACTTATATCATGAAAGCCCCCCTAAAATTAAAAGAAGTAAAAAAATAGTTAGTGTAAGTGAACATGAAAATTTGTATAATGTGTTACTTTCCTTGTCATAGCACAATAACTATTAGTGACAGGAATTTATAATATTTTCCATCTTATAGCTGATAAAATTTCCTTTTCATTTATATATAGGTTTATATATTTTGGACAAAAATTAAAGGAGAAAATATTAATAGAAAATATCTGATAGATTTCTGGGTATGACAGGTGGGTCTCGGTAACAATTTTGGGAAGCACGTGTATACACCTTTGTGTGTATTGTAAAATCTAGTCTCTATATATAATATTTATATACATACGTATATAAAAGTTTGTTAAAACTCGCGGGTATGCTAGGCAGTAATCCTGCCCAGATAAAACCTCCCATACTGTAAACCCAATGAATCTGCCTATTTGAACTGTCATTCATCAGTTTTTGGTTGCAATAATCATAGAAATGAGAAAACTGATGCATACGAAGATTACATTGAAGCATCCATATCGATTTCGACCCAAATTGGTAAATCTACGAACCCCATCCGGAAATTGACGGGTGGGGCAGTGAAGAACTTTGTAGTACCTCCTTCACTGAGTGTTACGTCTCGCTGGAAACGAAAGCGATAATACTATTATGCAAATCCTGCGAAAGTTTGTGCATCTACTTATTTCCTAAGTTTTTAAGCTCTGCATAAGGTCGACAAATGTCATATGGTGCTTTAGTCACGGCAAAACCTAGGAATGTCTGACACAGCGGGGGAGCCACTAAGACTTTAAATTAAATCAGTAGGAAACATTGGTTAAAATCTGTTGTCTTTTTCTGTATTTGAATAAGTTTGCTTAATATAACATGTGTATCTGTATACCGAATACGTAAAATAAATTTAAATATGATAGATTGCAGGTATTATGTAAAAATAGCAATTGAAAAGCCCTTAGCACCTAATGTCAACGGCATTTGAAATGGAAGTGTCCACAGAGAGTCTGGATTGTGCTGCCATCTCTCGGCAACTTTTAGATTTAATTTCAAAGAGAAAAGTACAACAGTTATGAACTCATTGCCATATTCCTCCTATTAAATTTAAATCGCAAACTTTAAATTTTACCTTAAAAATGCTTCGAACATCGGGTTCCAGATTCCAGATATAAACGTCTTTTATCCTATTTGTGTTCAGTAGGTAGAATTTAATGTGAAAAAGGATATTAATGTTTTTATTGAGACTCCTCACTTCAACTTTAGTTACCTATTACGTTTTTTTCGATTCATCAGATACGCTTATTTATCTAATATATGATTGCAAAATTTACTTCCAAACTGCGATGGATGTTTCCAGTTAACAAAAAGAGGGAAATTATAGCCAGCAAGTTATATAAAGAACTATTAGTTTTATCTTTGTTGTTTCATTCAAGGCGTCATTCATTCACAAACCAAATTTAGGACTCCTCACTGGGGGCTAGAGGGTTGTCACAATGCTTACTAGAACTGTGCATAAATATGTAATTATGAATTAAATATACTCTGAATAGTTCAGAATTCCTGATATATAGACTATTATTATTTTTTAACAAATATACAATAAATAAACTGGAAAAAAATCAGTTTACGTAAGCAGACTCAGACACCTTTTAAATTTAACGCCTGCTAACTAGCAAAGATGGCCAACTTCATATTCCATAGAGGACAACATATACTCTTATGTGCTACATATTGACAGTCATGCTCATTAGAAACATTAATAAATAAAGTTTATAAATATCAAAATTATGTTTGTAGGTGAATATTCTCTCTATTTGTTCGTCTATTTTGAAATGTAATTATATCTCACGTTGGTAGCACTGATTCCTCACTCCTCTACGCGGAGTCACGACTGCTCGTTTTCTTAGTCCTACCTACAAAATTCGATGACATTTTTAAATGAGCTCAAAATTCGCTCTTGAATACTATCTTTAACATCATGCCTATCAATTTACTTTTATTATTCTTTGCTTTAATGTGTTAAAGCTCTAGGTAATCCTGTTAATGTTGCAGCCAAGGAACTGGTACATGACAGTTCAAATAAACAGATTCATCGGTGCTTTGGGCCCGAGGACAGCCTATTTAAATTTGGCGGGAACTTCACATTCAAAGCTGTCAACACACAAATCTTTGAAGGACGGTGTAAGTTTGCTCAGTATAACATGTGTAACTTTATACCGCATATATCAAATGAATTTCAATCTAAGAAAATATAGGTATTATGAAAAAATACCAACTGCAAAGTCCTTAGCACTTATTTTCGCGGCATTTGAAATGCAAGTTTGTGGTAGGGTCTGGATTGTGCTGCCATCTCTCGGCAAAATTGTCAACCACTTCCATTCAAAATGCCGTCCTGAAGCCTTCTTGGCTGCCCCAAAGGGCTGTTGCAAAACCTCTAGCTTTGGTTGCAACAAATCATCATCTTTCGACATTATACATAGCTTAAAACACTATGAAATAAGCAGATACATGACATTTCGCAACATTTGCTTAGAGAAGCAGTATAATAGCAGCTGATCCTTTACTGACGAGGTGTTGCTCGTGAATTCATAGAGTTGAATATCAGGCCCTAATGACTGGATGATCGACCTTGCAGCAGACTCGATTTCCCGCGCCGGGAAGGCGCTCAAGTTTAAGTTTGAATGGACATCATGCAAAACTCTCTAATTGTCGTATCTTATGTCATTTAGCATCCAGTAAAATAGGATTATACCTGGAAAAGATTTATAAAAATGTGGTCAGCGTGGTGTTTTACACCTTATGAAGCAGATCTACCGTACACAGTCGAGCAATATTTATAGTTGGTACTGTACATAGTTACCGACCTTGTTTTATCGTATATTAATGATAGTTATCATATACATGGCAACACATTTAAATCCCACAAAGTTCCTCACCACCCTACGGAGACCAGTTGCCAGCATTTATTTATTGATGGGGTTCGTAGGGTTCTGAATTTGTATCAAGTACATCCTGGTTGGTTCAGAATACTTATATTAAGATTAAATTTTTTAATATATTATTTTCAACCAAATAAGTAATAATAAACAGCTCATAGAGGCAATATTCCGATGTTTAACTTGCTGGCAAGGCTTTATTCAGTTTGACCAATATGTTAAACTTTGAAAGAAGGTAAAATATAATTCACCGAGTTTATTTAGGCAGTCTAACTCATCTAAACATTTATAAAATAATTAATATTTAGGTAATAAACATTTTAATTGTTATTATGTCCTGCTATTTGTTATGATTTCGTATTTTAAAGCAAGAAAACTTGTGGTAGCCCTGATTCCTCCTCCCTGGGTAAGAAGTCACTTCAGCTCATTGCCATGTTCGCCCTAAGAGTACTTGGCCACAGATATTAATATTTTGCTCAAAATACGCTATTGTAAGCCAAGATTTGCATATCAGATATTTCAAAAATTTCATCATTATACCTTCTGATAAAGTGTCAAAAGTTTATATCATTGCGTTACTTGATTTTTTCGTAAAATGATATCACTCATGACAGTTGCCAGTTTGTGGATAGATGGCGGGAGAATTCACTCTGACTGTAGAGGGGAGGAAACGAGCGAAATTCATAGTATTTGTCGATATTTTTCCCGAAAATCTATACTCGGCAGCGTTTATGTTCATTAAATAAGCACGTGCAGTGCAAGAATGAACATTTTTTGATTAAAAATCAAGCTAATTTCAGCATATTAGAATTTAATTTGATAATTTTTCCCTTCTTTTTTGCACGTAAATGGTTAATGGACTCGCCCATGAAGGCTGTAAGCAAGACTTCTCTGCCATGGCATTTCTGATGGCTAGAAAGAGTGTCTGGACGCTGCTGCCATCTGACAGCAAGAATGTAAACCTTGGGATTAACTAGAAAGAGTAAAGTAAAACTGGCAACTTTAGGCGAGGATCTAACTTTTAAAGAAAATCCGATAACCAGAATAACCTAGAGCTTTCTCACGTTGAAATAAAGGATAATAGAAGTAAATTGACATATCTGATGTGTATGTTGGCTTTATAATGGAGTAATTTGAGCTGGATTTAGAAATATGTGATTGAGTTTCGTAGGCAGGAATTTGGCAATGAGCAGAAATGACTTCGTGTCGAGGAGTCAGGAGTCAGAATTACCAACCTTAAATATAAATCCATTTCGATAACGACGAACAATTAGAGAGCTTAGTTACCTATAAACATAATATTAATGTATTATGACCTATTAAAATTAAGTTTTTAACGAGTATGACTGTCAATGAGTAACTCGTAAGAGTATGCTATGTTGTCTTGTGAGGGATAAAATGTTGGTTGTTCTCCTTAGTGAGATGACGTTAAGTTTAAAGGTCTCAGTATCCTTACCTGAACTGACCATTCATTTTCGATTTACTCATTGCAAAGTTTATCAAAACGGGAAAATTGGTCTATATTCTAAACAAGTGAAACTAAGCAAAGTGTAGTAAATTCAAAATTACAAATCTACGAATAATGACAATCAGCTGATTTTGACAACTGTCGGCACTGGAAGAGGAGTCATCTGTATTTGGTTATGTAAAAGTATGAAGATTTCATATTTCATTGATACAAATAAGATAAACGTTTGGTTGATATTCAGTATAAGTTACCAGTCATACTATCACCCCACTTTGGAATTAGAAAGTGAATTCTGAACCACATTCTTTGGAAGCTTTAATTTCAAGTCAGTGGCCCCTGTGGGGTTGTTCCATATGAAGAAGGTTCATCTTTAAGAAAATAAAAAAGTAATAATGTAGACCACGGCATTTTTAGTAGAAGTATTACATTTTGTTACTTCTTTCTAATAAACACCATATTAATTGGGAACTTGAATTTCGAGTTAATGGACACTTTGGGTTTGTTCCATATGAATAGGGTTCATCTGAAAATAAGGGTCTGGATAGTGCTGCCATCTCTCGGCGAAATTCGAAACCTTTGGCATCTGCTGTTGAGGGGTAGGCTAATTTTTGATGAGCAACCGATGAACAGAATAACTTAGGCCTTTAACACATTAAAACAAAGGATAATACTAGTAAATTGACATATATGATAAGTAGGATAGCCTCAAAATGGCGTGTTTAGCCTGGATTAAGATATATGTGAGTTAGTTTCAAGGTTAGGAATGTGGCAACAAGTGTGGTGACTTCATGTCGAGGAGTGAGGATTCAGTACTACCAATGAAATGTAAGTATATTTCAACATACACGACCATTTAAACAGTTTAGTCACCTTTACGCGTAATATTCAGATTCATGAAGTTTATTAGCTAACGTCTGTAGAGAACATGATTGTCAATAAGTAATCGTAAGAGGATATTACGTTGCCTTCTGTAGAATATGATGTTAGTTCTTATTAGTGAGATGACGTCAAGTTTAAAGCTCTGAGTTTCTTACGTGAACTAACTATTTTTGCGATTTCCTCATTGCAAAGTTTATCAAAACAGGAAAAGTGGCGTATATTCTAAGTATACTGGAACAAAGAATCACGCAATGGATTCAGAATTACATATTTACGAATAAAATCAGCTGATTGAAATCAGCTGATTTTGACATTTCTGTCGGCACGGGGCTGAGAGGCTACTGTATTGGGTTATGCAAAAATGTGACGATTTCGTTTATACAAATAAAATAAACCAGTGGTTGAAACATTCTATAAGTTGCCAGTCAAGCTCCACCCCTAAGTTGCGGGAAGAAAGTGAATTTTGAGAGCGTACATTGGAGAAATAATAAGCTTCTTTAATTACTCGTTTAAGAAAAGAGTAGTTGGCAACAGATGTAGAAGTGAGGAGACTCAATAAAACATTATTATCCCCTGTAAGTTCGAATTTAACTCCTGAACACAAATACTGACACAAGAATGTTTACATGTTGGATCTGGGAACCGATGTTAGAGGTACATTTAAAACAAAATTTAAGGCTGTTAGATTCAAATTCAGCAGGAAGATTGAGGCAACGAGCTAAGCTAGGCAGCTGGGCCAAAGAGGAACTTGATTCTACAGGTTTACAGAACTTTACTATTTACTGGAAACAAAAACGTTAAGCCTAATAATCAAATTTAGCCAAAGGCTCTGTGTCTATTCACATCCTAGGTTCTTGAGCTCTGTACAGTTCAAATAATGTGTCACATTATGCAGTCACTGCCACGCCCTGTTTGAGAAGCCTGTGGGCATTCAGGTGAAAATTGAAAGAATTATAATTCATTGTTTTTCTACACTTGGATTAGTATGCTTAATTAATAAATCATGGGTATTTGTATATCGAATTTATCTATAGATGGATTTGATCCAAAGGAATGTAAACATTATGAAAAAACCGATAAGTGCAGTGAACTTGGAAGGGTTGCTGAAAGTAGACACTGGATAGTGCTTCCATCTATAGGCAACAGAAAGAATCATTTAGAATTCACCAGAAACAGGTAAGTTTTACTGCCAATTGCACTAAGAGTGTAACCTTTGATAAAAAAAAAAACGATGACATAAATGACCTACAGCTTTGATACATTAAACTGAAAGAAAATAGAAAGAAATTAACCTATCTGATATGTAGGTCAACCTTACAAGGGCGTATTTTGAGCTGAATTCAGAAATACCCTGACCGAGTTTCTGTGGTTTGAATATGGCAACAAGGCTATATACGTTCTTATTGTAATTGCTGTTATTATCGTTATTGTTATTGTCATTACCACCTTTAAGCATAACGAGGTAATTGCTACTAAAACCAGATTGCTGAAAAAAAAAAAACGTGAGTACGTGAGTTTGCAGATTACACCATAAGATCCAGGAATTATATTTAGACTCGAGGAAGCTTAATCCCTCGTACTGCAAATTTAGCTGGAAGAGAAAAATTTTTATCCTAAGCTCCCAGATGCTAATGGATTCATAAATTCCACTATCTCTTTTAGAATTAGGGCTTAATAGGATTATGCACGGAATTATTTGAACGCCTAAATTCTAGGTATCAGTATCGTATAAATGTCTAAATTAATTTTTTTTCTCGTGATATATACATAGTACAGGTTGTGGTCCCTAATGATTCTAAATGATTCTAATTATATGTATGAGCTTTATATATATATATATACATATATATATATATATATATATATATATATATATATATATATATATATATATATATATGTATATATATATATATATATATATATATATATATATATATATATATATATATATATATATATAACCAACCCACCACTGCTAACCAACCCACCACTGCCTGGGAAAACTCTGAATGACAGTCGATCGTCTATCTTACAAAGGAAGTAACACGTGGCGTGGTTTTGATTAACATGTTCATTTAAAGCAATGAATTCTAAACAGAATTATTAATCACAGGAAAAAAAAGCATTTTCAGTGATAGTACACAAACCTGACACGACGAAAGAATTCAAAGGAGATTCAGGAAAACTTTTCTAACCTTGGCCACAATTCCAGTCACGTTACTTGGCCTGACAGTATGTTAAGTAAAGTACAGGATGCGAAGTAATATTATACATGCTTTTTTGTAAATGCTCATAAAAAGTTGAATGTTAAAAATTGGAAATAGAAATATTGATTTTTCCAAACTGACTCACACAGACTACTGATAAAGAGTGAGCAGTATAGTATACTCACCAAAGCTGGCAAAATAACTTGGATGCAGCGTCTAACATCCTGTGTTGCTAGGAAAATCTATATTTAATGAAATTACAAATAAATTTTCGCGATAATCTACTTATAAATAGCAACATAGAGACGAGAGAGGATACTTTACTTCTTAAATTATATACAAAAAATCAACAACGAAATCACATCGGCCTAAAATCGTTTTTTTCCTTCGCGCCTTAAACACATAAAGACAGCATTTGAACTCCCGCCAATAGAGAGCCCCGTTACAGTGAACCCCGGCAGAGATTTAAATGCCATGATGGGGTTCAGGGGATCCAGGTGTCCCCTGAATGATTGGAGGGGAGGAGGTGATTTAAACCATTCGTTCGCTGGGAAGAATTTAAAGGTATTCATTCAAACTCAACTGAGCTATTTCATTCAACGGAGTTTAAACGGCTCTCCCCTTTTTAAAGCTAGAGGCGGTGTTGCCATTTGATATTAAGTGATGATATTTTACTAAAATGTACTTTTAAGTATTTTTAAAAATATTTTAATGAGATTTTATAGTTTAAAATAGTTTGTAAGCTTATGACGGAGGGGGATGGAAGCCCAGACGCCTCCGGAATTTCCAGTGTGTATTCAAACACTCGAACAAGACAGACATTGTTTTAATCTGTGGAAAAGAAGAAGCATATACTGTATATATATAATATACAGTATATATGTACATATACATATACATATATATATATATATATATATATATATATATATATATATATATATATATATATATATATATATATATATATATATATATATATATATATATATATATATATATATATATATATATATATATATATATATATATATATATATATGTACACTTCATCGTTTTCCACAGACTGAAAACAGACAAAAATTGTCAATAACTTATCCCTTGAATATGTTATGAACAAAAAACTAAACACGAGGAAAATCATATAAATAAAATATTCCCAAAATTTTCTTTTGAAGGAACCGCTGCCTTGGTCGGAATCGGAAAGAGTAATATATGTTAAGTGGTTGAGTATTTCCTTTGATTCTCCATTTCCCGATATTGGCAGCTTCAATATTCCTCAGGATTTGAAAAGATACTTTTAATGGCTTATCTGAATAATTAAGTTCTATTCCCATTGCGTGTCGGGACATATCATCCTTTAAGTAAAGTGGAAGTATTTAATACCGACGGTCTTGCTCTACAGAAGCCAAAAATGTTAAAATTGAAAAAAAATGAAGAATATGTAAGTTAAAAATTGGAATTACTGTATAGAAAATATATAAAAAATAGTAAAGTAAATAAAGAGATCAGTAAGTAAACAAATTAGGGATAAAATAAAATGAAGAAGTGAATAAGTAGATAAATGAATCAGTAACAATATTGAAATAGCAATGAAGAATATATAAGTAAATAATTGGAATTACTGTATAGAACATATATGAAAAACAAGTTAAACAAATAAAGAGATCAATATTCAAACAAATGAAACATAAAATAGATAAATGAAGAAGCGAATAAGTAAATAAATGAATGAATAGCAATATTGAAATAACAATTATTAAAGCATTTATAAATAATTGAAATTACTCTAATAAAAATATATGAAAAACTAGTAAAGCAAATAAACAAATCAACAAGCAACAAATTTTGAAATAAAATACACGCATAAATAAATAAAGGAGTAAATAAATAAATAAATGAATCAATGACTATATTGAACTTCAGAGGCGTGAATAAAATGTATAAAATGATTCTCCATCTGTTATATCTCCCACGACAAATCCTCAGGGCCCAGAAATTTTATATTCAGTCTCCATTAACTAAACGTTAAATTCTGGGAGTCAAATCCGTAAGTGATCTCTTCGTTCTGTATTTCCCATTACATTTTGTAACCTCTTTCCAATGAACACCATAATATTCTTTGGAAGCTTGAACTTCAAGTCAATAGCCAATGTAGGTGTGCCACATATGAATAGGTTTCATCTTCTGAATAATAATAATAATAATAATAATAATAATAATAATAATAATAATAATAATAATAATAATAATAATAATAATAATAATAATAATAATAAAATAAACAGAAAATTCTTGAAGTGCAATTGGTTATGAGCCCCAAAAAGTAATTTATGAATCATACTCATAACATACGTTTGAAAATTTTGGTGGTATCCATATGCACGGATGTAGTTTGTATAATTGCATGCATCGACGTAGGGAAAATAATTGATGATTCCCGATGGGGGTAAATTATTCCCAAGGTATTGTGAATTCGATACGAAACGATAATTGTGGCTTAATATACATGGATATATATGTATATATTCGATATATAAACGATATATTATATATATATAATATACATGGATATATATATATATATATATAAATATATATATATATATATATATATATATATATATATATATATATATATATATATATATATATATATACTATATGTGTGTTTTACACTGAGATTATAGAGAGAGAGAGAGAGAGAGAGAGAGAGAGAGAGAGAGAGAGAGAGCAGAGAAATGCATGCACAACCGCAACATTCCAGAATAGCAAAGTAATCGGCTTTACTTACCTCTCTCTCTCTCTCTCTCTCTCTCTCTCTCTCTCTCTCTCTCTCTCTCTCTCTCTCTCTCTCTCTCTTCTTCCGGGACTCAGCGGCATCCCAAAGCATCTTAGGACAAAGCGTCTCTTGGAAGCGAGGCAACGATCTCAGTGAGGATTCCTAATCCCGCAAGATACATTTTTTTTCCCCTTTTCATGATAAAAAAGTTATTGTCATCGTCAGAAAATCTCTCTCTCTCTCTCTCTCTCTCTCTCTCTCTCTCTCTCTCTCTCTCTCTCTCTCTCTCTCTGTATTTCTTTAATATTACCTGATGCCTGTTAACAATACTACCTAAAAGACTGTTTATCTTAATGACTATTAGAATAAAAGAAATTATGACAGCCGAAGACTCTCTCTCTCTCTCTCTCTCTCTCTCTCTCTCTCTCTCTCTCTCTCTCTCTCTCTCTTCCAATAACATTTCCTTATGCCTTTAACAATACTGATTAAAAGACTCCTTGTCTCAATGACAGTTTAAACACAAAAAGGAATTATTGCAATCGAAGATTATTAATAAAAAAAAATGGGAAATCGATTCTCGCAGCCCCTTGCTCATTCCAGCGGACATTTTATTCTTCCGATTTTGGTTTATGGCCGATGTTATTGGTCGTTAGGACAGACACACGATCCGCGCATATATTCGGCCACGACACGGCCATTTTCAGGCGCCACTCGGCCACGCAACATTAGATTCAGCGTTCCAATTAGAGACGTAAAAATCGTTTTAATGGGTCCTCTTGGCGTGTCATGTGGTATCCACGTCAACCTGGCCGCTTTGTTGTGGGTTCTGTGATGTCTCTCCGTCCGTTCATTATTCCGATGTCTGGAAGGAAGGACACGGAAGCGGAGACATATGAATTGAGAGAGGAGAAGATTTTTATTTTCAGTGAATGGGACAACTTCCTGTTTGCAAGTTCCAATGTTTGTGTGAATAACAGATTGTTTATATATGTATATATATATATATATATATATATATATATATATATATATATATATATATATATATATATATATATATATATATATATATATATATATATACATATATATACATATATACATATATACATATATACATATATGCATATATATATGTTATATGTATGTGTGTTTGATTCGACGTCCAGCGATCTCAATCTAAGCTTGGCATTTTGAATTTATTTTCTTCTCACTGAAGCAAAGTTCATAAAACCCTTCATATCCGTTCCTCGCATTTGATATCTTTCTCAGGAACTTAACAGAAAGTTCTTCATTTTCGAGGAAATTTGAGTTTGCTTAAATCTGCTAAAATTGTAGTTTTTAGTTTTCTGTACAAGAAAACGATTGTGCCGGCTTTGTCTGTCTGTCCGCACTTTTTCTGTCCGCACTTTTTCTGTCCGCCCTCACATCTTAAAAACTGCAGAGTCTAAAGGGCTGTAAACTGGTATGTTGATTATCTACCCTCCAATCGTCAAATATACCAAATTGCAGCCCTCTAGCCTCAGTAGTTTTAATTTTATTTAAGGTTAAAGTGCTCCATAATCGTGCTTCTGGCAACGATATAGGCCAGGCCACCACCGGACCGTGGTTAAAGTTTCGTGGGCCGCGGCTCACACAACATTATACTGAGACCACCAAAAGATATATCTATTTTCGGTGGCCTTGATTATACGCTGTAGCGGCTGTACAGAAAACTCGATTGTGCCTCGACACCGGCCTGAGGAAAACTTCGACGCATTTTGTACTTGTTTTTATTTGTTTATATATATATATATATATATATATATATATATATATATATATATATATATATATATATATATATATATATATATATATATATATATATATATATATATATATATATATATATATATATATATATATATATATATATATATATATATATATATATATATATATATATATATATATATATATATATATATATATATATATATATATATATATATATATATATATATATATATATATATATATATAGTATAGATAGATAGATAGATAGATAGATAGATGCTATAATGTAGCCTTATTTCTGTGAAATATTCACGAATAACTACTGTATATGTCCATGCTTTCATTCCTGTTTATTTCCTTATCTGGATACGACAGTACAACTGAGAGAGAGAGAGAGAGAGAGAGAGAGAGAGAGAGAGGCGGGTGGGGTTGCGGCAGCGAAAGCTCTAAATCCGAAAAGATCTGAAATCGCATTTTGCTGTCTTGGAAATTTGGAATTCTAATTCCCACCTTTTTTTCCCTTGGCGTGTTTTATTTCTGTCTCTCCCTAGTGAGGAAGCACAGACATGCAATGCAAATTCATGAACAGCACATGCAATGTTCACACGGTGAAAGGAAAAGAAAAAACGATTCAGATGAAAGAAGCGAAGGTTTTTTTTTTTTTTTTGTGGGCAGGAACTTTGACATGAAATAGGTGGTGTGCTCGAAGGCAACTCTATTTAGAGCTTTACTTTAGTATATCATATATTTATATATTTATATGCTTATTGATTAATATCTTTATTTATCTGTCTGTTGATTTATTTATTTATTTATCTATTTACTTTCTTATTTTTATGCTTATTAATTAATTTGTTTATTTATTCATGTATTTATCTATCTATCTATCTATCTATCTATCTATTTACTTTCTTTTTTTATATGCTTATTATTACATTTATTTGTTTATTTATTTATTTATTCATTTATCTGTTTATTTATTTATTTATTCATTTATCTGTCTATTTCTCTCTTTATTTATTTATAAACTTATTAATTAATTAGCTGTTTTATTTATTTATCTATCTATTTACTTTCTTATTTATTTATATGCTTACTAATTCATTTGTCTATTTACTTATTTATCTGTCTATTTCCTTCCTTATTTATTTATATTCTTATTAATTAATTAATTAATTTATTTATATATTTATTTATTTATTTATCTATCTGTTTACTTGCTTATTTATTTATATGCTTTTTAGTAAATTTGTTTATCTATTTATTTATGTAACTCTTTATCTATCTATCTATCTATCTATCTATCTATCTATCTATCTATTTACTTTCTTATTTATTTCTTAGCTTGGTATAATTCATTATGACTTAATTGTTTATGTTTACAGAGACTGGCAAAATTATGATTTTAGCGAGCATTTTTATGTCGATTAATTCGTGACGAAAATGTTTACCCAATTCATATTAAATTAGTGAAATTATGTTTTCCTTTTTTTTTCCTTTATCATATTTCAGAATCTGAAAATTATCTCTTCGAGAATATATTTTTCATCTTACTCAGTTTTTCTGTATTTCTATGTCTGTCTGTCTGTCTGTCTGTCTGTCCGTTTCTACCATTTATGAAAGTCACGGGATTATGAACTTAATTAAATCTGTAAAACAGAAAAAAATACGAAATTATTTTTACATGGTAATGAAATCCTGCTTGATATACCTTTTTTTTTTACCTCTCTCTCTCTCTCTCTCTCTCTCTCTCTCTCTCTCTCTCTCTCTCTCTCTCTGCTGCTGCGGGTTTTATGAATTTATATTGCAACACTAATCTGACTAGATATAAGCCGAGGCAGATTACTATTTTATTGACGAAAAATCATTACTCGATTGAAAGTTAATAAATTTACCTAAATTTAAGTCATCTGAAAGAAACAAATAATAATAATAATAATAATAATAATAATAATAATAATAATAATAATAATAATAATAACTATTATTATTATTATTATTATTATTATTATTATTATTATTATTATTATTATTATTATTATTATTATTATTATTATTGCACATTTGTGGTATTCAAATATATTACCTAATATTCCTTCTCTCTCTCTCTCTCTCTCTCTCTCTCTCTCTCTCTCTCTCTCTCTCTCTCTCCCTCCCCACACACACACACACACACACACACACCTTGGCTTCTCTAAAACAACAGTGTTCTAAAATACACAGAAGGCATACACTCCAGAGGATCGGAAAGTCCCTGAAGGCATTGTTAGAAGTTCTTATCAGGTCTGAACAGTCTCCTAATTATTCAAATGCGGTTGGGGGAAAGTGAGGAAGGTTCCTGTAAGCTGATATCTCATCGAAGAATTGGATTTCCACGCAAATAAGTTTTGTTAATCGATAGGTGTTGATTGGGTTTCATTTGTACTGAACGAATGTGTGCTTATGGGTTTGAGATGTATGTATGTATGTATGTATGAACTTTCACAAAATGAAGCGTTTATGCAGTATGCATGTCAAAAGGGGCTTTGAATTTGTGATGAAACTGAGATAGAGGGCAAGAACTTTCTCAAGGTCATCTAACGAATTCTGCCCTAAAATGGAAGGCTGCAGTATCTGCAAAAATACAAAAATGAGAAAAATGGTAGATACTGCAGGTTTCCCTTGCCTTTCTACTGATTTTGCAGATACTGCAAATGGGACCCCCTAAATAAGCAATGAAGAATTATTCTGAAACTGCTGTAACTTGTGCATTAGTGTTCCACGAGCCCAATAGGTGGCATACCTCAATTTCGAAAAATTTGCAGATACTGCAGTTTTTCATTTTAGGGCAGAATTGTTGAAAATAAATGGTAGGGAATGGAATATAAAATTTAGGTCAAAGACCAAGCCACTGGGATCTATGAGGTCATTGAATGCTGAAGGGGAAATTGAAAATAAAAAGGTTCGAAAGGTGTAACAGGAAGAAAACCTCGCAGTTGAACTATGAGGTAATTGTTAGGAGATGTTTGTGGAAAGTAAGATGGGAGAGAGGGAATATGAACGGAGGTACAGCTAAAGGAATGAAAAGGGCTGCAGCTAGGGGCCGAAGGGACGCTGCAAAGAGCCTCAAGAAACGCCCACAGTGCTCTGCGTGAGGTACACTGACAGCACTACTCCCACACGGGGTGTTGAAAATAAAAAAAATAATCAAATTTTTCGTTGCATCTTTTATAGCCCGTAGTCACTCTTTCACCAACAAGCTCTTCAAAATAAATCTGATCCCACTTTTGCCGTGCATTTTGAATTCCAACCCAGTGAGTATTCCCGGTGTAATGCATGGCAAAGTGGTTTCATAAAACTACTAGAATCGTTTTTCGCGTTTCACCTCCCAGCCTTGATGAATTGTTCAGGTTGTTTATGGCTCTGAAATTCATATTTAACCTCCGTGTGATGTGAAAAGTTGCATAGTTAGAAATGTAGTTCACGATGAAGACTTGAAATTGGTATATATTTTATTTTTTTTTACTCTATTATGCAGAAAATATTCCGAGAAATGAATAAGTGAGAAGAAAATAAAGAAAAATAAATTTGTCGAAACATCATAAAAGGCACTGAACTCCCAAGCCTTCCAAAATATAAAAAATTATTTTAATTCGGATCATGATAATGAATTACGCCTTCAGGTAAAAAAAAATATATATATTATCATGTAAACATTTTCATTATAAACGAACCTTAGGTATTTCATACACGAGATATATTTATGGATCATTAAAAATTACTGAAGCGAATTAATTCAAATTTTGTTTTCCTGCATATTTCATTCGTTGTTCTAAGATAAAAAAAAAAGAACTAAGATTCTGAGAGACTGCAGTCGAACAGATGAGTTTTATTAATTTGTTTTAAGTAAACAAATGAATGAAACTCATCAGACTAATTTCCACCTATTCAGCTGCTTCCTCTCAGAATCAGATTTTTTTCATCTTACAACAAAGAATGAAAAATGCAGGGAAATAAAATTTGAACTAATTTGCTTCAGTAATTTTTTATGCTATATAAATGAATCAGCTCATGCATGAGATACCTAAGGTTCGTTTTGCGAAGCAGAAATATTGTAACTTTCATCGTTATGAAATTTTATTATTTTTATTAGTTCATTGATGAAAACGAGCTTCGATTGTGATCCAGCGAGTACAGAAAACTTCAGGAAAGTAAAGGTGAATAATTTCATACACAAAAAATATTGCAGACAAAATGTTGCACGCCAGACTTTGATAAAAAACAAAAAAACAGTGTAAAATTTAAATGCAGTTTATCTTTCCACTTTTAAAATTTAATGAGGCAACTTCTCCTGCCATCAAATATCAGGACTTACCCTGCAGAAGTCTCAGTTCTCTCTCTCTCTCTCTCTCTCTCTCTCTCTCTCTCTCTCTCTCTCTCTCTCTCTCTCTCTCTCTCTCTCTCTCTCTCTCCACGTCTTCCCAAATTTCATGAGGCAAGTTTTCCTGCCATCAAATATCAGGTCTTGTCCTTTTTCAGGTCAGAAATCTTAGCTCTCTCTCTCTCTCTCTCTCTCTCTCTCTCTCTCTCTCTCTCTCTCTCTCTCTCTCTCTCTCTCTCTTTAACTATTTCTGACATGGGGTGAAAGAACCTGAAAAAAAACTCATAAAAGCTTTTAGTGTTGGAAAAGTTTCATCGGGAAAATAAAAATGATGAAATTTTAAATTTCCCAGATGTGTTACGCTGCGAAAGTTGGTCTGTCATGAGATCAAGTTTGAGCATTCAGCCAATAATATCGGTGAAGATTCTTTTTTGCCAATATCATCCTCTCTCTCTCTCTCTCTCTCTCTCTCTCTCTCTCTCTCTCTCTCTCTCTCTCTCTCTCTCTCTCTCTCTGTGTGTGCGTGTGTGCTCTCGTAACGCATAGCATTGGCCGTTTATTTCACCTACATAGGAGGCTCACCAATAACGCGTTGCCCCATTTACACAAACTGCACCACTCACTTCCGTCTTGCACGCACGTTTTTGTTTCCGTGATGTTGGGCTGACCGTCACACACACACACATATATATAAACATACATATATATATATATATATATATATATATATATATATATATATATATATATATATTTATATATATATATATATATATATATATATATATATATATATATATATATATATAAGAAATTTTTATCACACCATGATTTACATACAATGGTTTGACCGTCGAATGGAGTCGTTGGAAGGTACTGTGTCGAGGGATCGAGACCCGGCGGTACCGATCCATTTATCACTTAAAAAAATTCCACTTCGGTGATAATTCCCCATCGGTGATATTCCCGAAGTAGCGTGAATTCGATATTAAACGACATTTGTAGCTTCATGAATATATATATATATATATATATATATATATATATATATATATATATATATATATATATATATATATATATATATATATATACATATATACATAATACATAATACATAATACATAAACACACACACATATATATGTGTGCGTGTGTTCATGCATGTATGTATGTATGTATGTACGTATGTCGGCGTGTCTTTCTCTTCAAATAGTGAAAGGGCTTAAACGTCACTGATCTCAGGATCGCTCCTCTGAAATATTATTTTTTTCATTACCAACTCTGAAAGATTATTGATTTATTTTTTTTTATTTTTCTTACATCCGTTCGAGCAAATACCTTCTTCCACAACAACCGCAGCCGCAGCAGCAGCAGTAGTAGGAGCCTGTGACGAAACAGATTTTTATTTCCACAGCGCCCGACAGGATACCAATCACTTAAAGTTCTGTTAGCTTGCGGAAGCCTCTTGTGCGGTTAAAATCCCAGATCTCCTTTGGCGACTTCCCGTGCTAAAACTTTGAGAGCTATTCTCTCTCTCTCTCTCTCTCTCTCTCTCTATATATATATATCTTTTCACAGATTGCGTTGGTATTTGGGAGAGAAGATCCCTTTGCAGGGTTCTGGAGTCTGGTTTGAAATTTATATACAGGTATGTATGTATGTTTTATATATATATATATATATATATATATATATATATATATATATATATATATATATATATATATATATATATATATATATATATATATGTGTGTGTGTGTGTGTGTGTGTGTGTGTGTGTGTGTGTGTGTGAGTGTGTGTAAATGATAGGCATAAAATTTTCACAAATGAAGTAAAAATATCGTTATATTTTCTTACATTGAATCCTTTTTGACAGATTGTTTCCTGTGGTGATCTATATATATATATATATATATATATATATATATATATATATATATATATATATATATATATATATAATATGTGCTTAAACACATTTTATATATGCACAAAACAACATTGCATAATGCTATTAATTCCCTTTTATATCACTGTATATTTCACTATATTTCACAATACACTTACGGCAGTTTGTAATCCTCATCATGTGTAAGTGACATCAATTATATCTTTGTAGGCCTAATATCCCCTGCACAGCCGCGGGGCAATGCAATAGGCCTGAGAAGTATCGAGGCCTAAGTTAACTTGGATTTCAAATATTGTTGATACGGGGAAAGTGGATGGCTAAGTAGGCAGAGATATTGTAGTGTCATTGCTTCTGGCATATAATTAAGAAAGAACTATGTTATTATTATTATTATTATTATTATTATTATTATTATTATTATTATTATTATTATTATTATTATTATTATTATTATTATTATTATTATTATCAAAAGGGCTTACCATAAATCTAAAAAAAGAAAAACAGAGAAATATAATTTTATTATAGAGTGGGTGTACTTATGCTATGATGGAGACCAAATTGTCTCGGGCTAATTAAGGCATTTATGCTAATGAAGTTTTCGAAAATATTATTTGTAAGTTTTCAATATTTTCTATTCAGTTTGTAAGAGGGAAATGGGTCAGTAAGTGTCCATGATAGTGGCGGATCCTACCTCGTGGACAGGTGCATTTGGAAAGTCTGAACTACTGAGAGATTTCAAAAATCAGCAAAAAATCTGAGAAAAAATTGACCATTCTCTTTTCCAATCACATGAGAAGTATCCACGATATTATTACCCTTACTTTTATTGCTTTCGTTTTTATTCTATTTCAAAAGTCTGGAAAATTAAACGGAAAAAATAAACAAAAGGCCAGTGTTGGTGTTAAAATACCAAAATGCCTATTTGCGTGGATGGTTGTCACGCCCAATTAATGCCAAGCCAGCCACCTCAATACAGACTACTGTAACACTCTTTTTCTTATCGAAAATTGAATTTAAACAAACCCATATCATAACTGAGTTTTTGTCAGTTTCATACAAGCTTATCACATAAAAAAACATTCCTGATCAACTCAAAAAAGCTTGTTAACCTATTTACACATTATATACATTCGGGTTGGAAAAGTTATAAATCGAAAGATACGCACAAAGCTATCGGTACACGCACATTTTGAATGACAGCAAAAACAAATAACAACAATAACATCCAAAAAGAACAAAGAAGTCAAATCGAAACTAACTCCGTTCCATCTCGCACACATTACTCGACGTCCAAAGAAAGCAGAAGTGGGTTTTCGTGTCACAGAACGCTACCTCTTGCCCGAGGTAAAACATTTCAGTCAAAATTCAAAACACCAGAAAGCCTTGTGAAGTGGCCTTCTGTCAAACTGCATTTTTTTTCTCCCCAAACCTCGAGGCAGCTCTGTGAATTCCTTGACTGGTTTCCTTCCATGCAGGAATGTCTGTTAAAATGTTTTTATTTTGAGACGAAAGAGCTATTTCTCTTAACCACACTTTCCTTCCTCAAGCTCTTCTCCCCCACCTAAATCCTTCAAGCAATATCAATTGAAATGTCTTAAAATGTCTTATTTTTTCTGAGAGATAATCGCGGTGATGGCTTTCAACTACTCCATCCTTTCCCAAATACCTCTC
>NC_089761.1:36581772-36584272 GCF_040412425.1 Macrobrachium rosenbergii | reverse complement strand
TATATATATGTATAAGTATATTATAATTACACGTTTGCTTTCCCATGTTAGCTTTTAACATAAGATTCTGTCATTATTTTGTAATTTATATTCCGATGTTATTTGTTTTATTTTCATAAATGTTTCAAGAGAACATAAAAAATTATAATTGGTAAACTATATACGTAATTTATAATTTTTACTGTACAGAAATAATTGCAGTTTCAACATTTTATGAAAATACCATTTGTTATGTTTATATTTCCTAATGTAAAAACAGGCTTTCCATAGATAATAATTTTCCTTGTCTATGTGACAGAAGGTGAATAATATATTTATATTTAATTTATTTAATTGAATTTATGTTTTACCAGTAAGTGTATCATTATGATCAGTTTCTTATAAAAAAATATTTTTGAGTTATGATTAGGCAATTTATTTTTTTAGAATAATTTCTATATATCTACTACTACAGAGAACTAATTCTATAATTTTGCTTCTGATAGATATGAAGATTAATTACAGTCAAATAGGATATTAACTTTTATGAGTAAATGGACTCTCATAATTTACATATATAAAAAATGATTTTTTGGGCTTTTACAGTAATATTAATAATGAATAACAGGCAATTTAATGTTAATTGCAATCAGAACTCAAAACTGCAGTGCATAACATTAGCACTGAATGAGTCAGGACAAATGATTTATTATAGATGCTTTTGAAGTGGGTCGGGATAATTCGTGTTATTTGAATCAGTAGTAATGTAAAATATATTCTGACTGACGCAAAAGTAAAATTTTCGGTGACTGTTGCAATAGTAGATCAATATTTTTTTTTGCTTTGTTTTTGTTTTTCATGTTACGAAAATCATATAATGTTAAAATAACTCGATAGATAGCCATATATATATATATATATATATATATATATATATATATATATATATATATATATATATATATATATATATATATATATATATATATATCAGAGAGAGAGAGAGAGAGAGAGAGAGAGAGAGAGAGAGAGAGAGAAGATAACACTTTATTACAAACACTAAGTAATCTTTTTTTCATATAAAAATAATATTGACTATCTTTGGGATCTCGTAAGTCAACAAAGAATCATTTCAGCACTGAAATCCTGAAATGACAAAAGTGCACAGAAGAGAATTCAGCAAAATGCACGTAACAGACAGAGGGCTTAGTAATTCAGAGGACTCTCGTAGAGGAGCAATTTACCCATAAAAGTTAATAGCCTATTTGACCGTAATTAATCTTCATATCTATCAGAAGCAAATTTATAGAATTAGTTCCTTGCAGCAGCAGGATATATAGAAATTATTCCAATAAAAGTACATTTCATAATAATAACCAAAAAATCGTTTTTATATGAAAATGATCAGAATGAAACTGTTATTAATAAAACATCAGTAAAACAGGCTTTTAAATAAATAAAATAAAAGAAATTCAGTTAAATAAATTAAATGTAAATATATTACTCACCAAATCCTTCTTCCTGTGCGAAGAATTTGCTAGTGCCCAATATTTTGCCAATTGAGATTCAAAGGAAAAATTTACATTTTATTCATTCCCGGTGTCTGTTGCACCCGCTTCAGTGAAATAAAAAAAAAAAAAAAACTATTTTGGTTATAAATAAAATCTCGCAGAGACGGTGTGCATGATAATTTTCAGAAAATATTTTACTAGTTTTTGGATATGAAACTTTCTGAAAAGAGAAGATAGTTGTAAATAATTTTTACTGAGCAGGAAAAGTAACAAGTATAAAATACGCCGAAGTTTCTGCTGCTCAATCGAGTTTTCTGTACAGCCGCTACAGCGTGAAATCAAGGCCACAGAAAAAAAGATCTGTCTTTCAGTGGTCTCGGTATAATGCTGTATGAGCCGCGGCCCATGAAACTTTAACCACGGCCCGGTGGTGGCTGTCCTATAGCGTTGCCAGATGCACGATTACGGCTAACTTTAACCTTAAATAAAATAAAAACTACTGAGGCTAGAGGGCTGCAATTTGGTATGTTTGATGATTGGAGGGTTGATGATCAACATGCCAATTTGCAGCTCTCCAGCCTCAGTAGTTTTTAAGATCTGAGGGCGGACAGAAAAAGTGCGGATAGTAGAAAGTGTGGACAGAATAAAGTGCGGACGGACAGACAAAGCCGGCACAATAGTTTTCTTTTACAGAAAACTGAAAAGAAATATCTCAGTGAAACAGGTTACTAGCGTAAGGAAAACGCTATTTACAATTAGAATGAAATAATATTTGATACAGACAATATTCCATAAATGTGTAGAAATTAATTATTTTAGCTATGAAATCTCAATTTTCAGGTAAAAAAAAAAAAAAAAGTCACTTTCGAACGAAGGAGAAAACTGAGCTAAAACTTTTGAATGTAATTTGTAGGAAGGCGAAAAATTCCTATGAAGTTTCCAGAATTCATGGAAATGAATTCACGGAAACTTGAAGGTTTGCAAAGAAAGAAAGAAGCATATTTTGAGAA
>NC_089761.1:36554272-36566772 GCF_040412425.1 Macrobrachium rosenbergii | reverse complement strand
ACACACACTTTTATATATATATATATATATATATATATATATATATATATATATATATATATATATATATATATATATATATATATATATATATATATATATATATATATATATATATATATATATATATATATATATATATATATATATATATATATATATGTGTGTGTGTGTGTGTGTGTGTGTGTGTGGTTTGTGTAATACTATTTTCATATACAAACAAATACTTTCCCTCGTATTATCTCTGTAATTTTTACTTACCAGTAAAGCCTTAAATGTTATGTCCAATGCTTATGACACTACCAGCCCACGGTCATTAAAATAGCACTGATATAATAAAACAAAATTCATTTTTTGGAATAAAACTGACCTATCTAAGTGGGGAAAAATTTAGAATAATATCGAGAGACCAGTTGATCTTCCTATGTTATCCTAGGCACAGCCGCAGGAACTTGGCCTCCTGGAGAAACACCTAATTCTTGGTGAAATGTGATTATGGTGAATATAACCTAATTAGTGGTATCACGTAAGTCTTCTTGCACCCCCTGTGTGGTAACATGGGTAAAGCCTCTCAGGATATGAGAGATCTTGAGCCGGTTTGTGCGTGTGTGTGTTTGTGTCTTTGTGCTGGAACAGCTTCCCCGAAGTTGTTTGACAATTGGAACCTCAAATGTTCAAGCGAAGATGCAATGCATTACCACCTTAATACATTTCTCCTTGCATTTTAATAATTTATTTATTTTATCCATTTGTTTATTTATTAATTTATTTATTTTTCTTTTTGATAAGTGATCTCTTCTTTCTGTATTTCCTTTTATTTTCTTTTACTTCTTCCTGATGAACACCATATTCTCTGGAAGCTTGAATTTCAAGTAAATGGCCCCTGTGGTGGGCATGTTCCATATGAATAGGGTTCATCTTCAGAATAATAATAATAATAATAATAATAATAATAATAATAATAATAATAATAATAATAATAATAATAATAATAATAATAATAATAATAATAATAATAATAATAATAAGGCAGATAAAATCAATATTGTCCTTTTATAAAATTAAGGGATGATGTTTTTTGTTTTAAATATACTGTATATTTAAATCCTTATATGTTTAGTTATGATGTGATATTGAGAGAGATCAGTTTCCATGAATAATTTGTGGTTCATTAAACACTAGGATTTTTTTTATAATTTTTTATGACTTAGTCATAAAAGATAAACTCTAGACAAGCCACAGAAATAAAAACAAAAAGACAGAGCGATTACCAAATTGCCAGGATTTCTGCTTAATTTTCTGAACGCATCACAATTTTTTCCATAAAGGATCAACTTTGGACAAACCAGAGAAAGAAAAACAAAAGTACAGAGGAATTCCCCAACAAACAGGATTTTTGCTTAATTTTCTCGACACGCCACAATTTTTGTCAGAAAAGGTCAGCTTTAGCTAAGACACAGACAGGAAAATAAAAGTAAAGAGCGGTTCCTAAACCACCAGCATTTTGCTTAACTTTCTCTACATGTCATAATTTTTGCCATAAGAGGTCAACTTTACTCTGTGAATTAAGGAAAACAAAAGTATAGAGCGATTTCATAACCGCTAGCCTGTTTACTTAATTTTCTCGACGCATCGCAATTTTTTCATAAAACATAAAATTTAGACAAAAGGCAAACGAAAGTACAAAGAGATACCCTAACTGCCATTAATTTTGCTCAATTTTCTCGACACGCCACAATTTTTGCCATAAAAGTTCAATTTTAGCCAAGAAGGAGAAAATAAAACAGAAATACAAGGGGCCACAGCATCCATAACCTTGTACCCAGGAACAGAGTGAATTCGAGCATTCAGCTTGGGTCATCCGCTCTCGCGGCACGTTTCTGGATATTGAGAAAGCAATATCTTGCTCGGAGGAGTTTCCGTCTCAGGAAAACTTCGATATAAGTTAGACAAAGAGCATTTATTAGCTCAGATAAGAAACTGAGGAACTGGTGGCTAGATAAATGTGATACAGTCACTGGGGCTTCCATTTAGAGACGGACCCGAGTCAGGAAAAGAGGAATATTTTTTCCAGTGAATTTTAGTGGCAATATGAAAAAACTAAAATTTGTTGAAGAGAACGATTGAATTAACTGTGTATTTATTTTATTCAAAGGGCGTATTTTGAGAGCATGCTGTATACATCTAGCATTATATATATATATATATATATATATATATATATATATATATATATATATATATATATGTGTGTGTGTGTGTGTGTGTGTGTGTGTGTGTGTGTGTGTGTGTGTGTGTATGTGTATGTATGTATATATATATTTATATATATGTATGTATGTACGTATGTATGATTGTAGGTAAAATGCCCTCTTACAAAACTGACAAAGACCAAGTAAGATTTCAAGACAATTTCCACACTTCTAGAACAAAACAAACCCCAAGGTTAACTCCAAGAAATCGGGAACATATCATAGGAAAACATTCTGATGTCGGGAGAATTAATTACGAGATAATTCACCCAGGCTGTAATTAGTAACAGTATAGCCTCTGTAATGAATATCAGTAATGAAATCTAATCTGACTTGTTCCACTTTGTCATTCTGGAAGCGATGAGGAATTTCTGCTTTGTTATGAATCTTAGGATGTTTGTCTTCATTAATTTTCAACAGACAGATGCACCGCCTTGGGGATCAATCTATTCTGAGATCTATTGCAGATGTCTGTCTGTCGTTTTGAAGGCGAAGATAATCAGTCATATTTTCTCTCTTATGCGATTTCTATTGATGTTAATGTATTGTTCGCAGATATTTTCTTTTCATCAAGACTTTGAATCAGCTTATATTTTTTTTTTTTTTTTTTGCTTTTTCTCTTCAGGCAAGATTCTCAGGAATAAGGAAATATCATTCAATATTCTTTCCATTTACTTTTTCTAGTCGACTGGCCGTTTTCCCCATCTCTCGGCAAAGTCTTCAGGACTAGATTACAAATTGACATACTGGGTTTTAATTACTACATGCGGATTTTTTTTACAGAAAACTATATCGTTCTTTCACTATGTGGAATATATACAAATTTACGAAGTGATTGCGGAGTAATCTCTCTCAATCTCAGAGCAAAAGATTAGTAAAGAAATCATTTGAGTGGGATGTCATTTCATCTTCCAAAGAAATGTGATGGTATCAGATATCATTATTGAAGCATATATTAATAAATATCCTAATGAATATTAGTTTATCTAAAAAAATTTATTTTAAACTCCATATTCCTCACAAGGTATTTCTTTAGTGTGTTAAGAAATTATAATTAATCTATTAGAGATTTTCTTTTTTATTTATCGTCTCAATAACCTATAAGACGATTAAATCTGTCTGATATGATTTATCTAAAACACAGCGTTGTAGAAAAATGCTTTCATTATTATTATTATTATTATTATTATTATTATTATTATTATTATTATTATTATTATTATTATTATTATTAAAAGATATAGATACTTTCGTGTATAAGACATACGAACTCATGCAATGCTGGAAAAGTTTTTCCATAAGAGAAAATGTCTATATACATATATAGAGACCCAATGAAAAATGATTAAATAAAAGATAAAAAAAAGATAATAAAGGGTGTAAATTACACAGCTTCGAAGTGGAATAGAAAACCAATGAAAAATAATGAAATAAAAGATAAAACAGAAAGAATAAAGACGAAAATAATATCATCGTCTAAATCACGCAGATTCGAAGTGGAACAGGAAAACCAATGAAAAAATAATGAAATGAAAGATAAAACATAGAAAGACGGATATAATATCAGCTTGTAACTCGCACAGCTTCGAAGTGGAATAGAAAATCGTCCTGTGACCATTTCCCGGCGAAAGTTACGGCGACTCTCATGAATTCCGGTCAACTTTCCCCGTTAATTACGGAGGTACAGGGATCGTCCACCTGGATGGCCCCCAATTATACCGTATTTTCCAAACTTCCGGCCCATATCCGAAGAAGGAGAGGTGCCGTGAATTTGTCAGGGAAGAGCATTCCTTTGATTTTGCCGGCGTTTGAAGACGAGATTGTAGACATTGCAGTTGCTAGATGAGTTTATATGCAGATGAGGCCTTAAGATATTAGTTCTTCAATTCATTTATCTAAGGATGGGACTTAAATATGATTAGTTTTTCATTTTATTCGTCTGAAGATGAGGCCTTAAAATATGATTATTACTCATTTCATTTATCTGAACATGAGGGCTAGAAATATGATCCCTTCTCCATTTCGTTTTTTCTCCATACAGTCTAGCTGCGTTCCATTTGCTAATTCTGGTCCAAAATCAAAATCAAAGTAAAATTCTGGCCCAAAATCAAAATCACAATCAAATTCCACAATCAAATTCTGGTCGAAAATCAAAATGAAAATCATATTCTGGTCCAAAATCAAAATCAAATTCTAGTCCAAAACAAAATTCTGGTCCAAAATCAAAATCAAACTCAAATTCTGGTCCAAATTCAAAATCTAAATCAAATTCTGGTCCAAAATCAAAATAAACATCAAATTCTGGTCCAAAATCAAAATCAAAATCTGGTCCAAAATCATATCAAAATCAAAATCAAATTCTGGTCTAAAATCAAAATCAAAATAAAAATTCTGGTCCAAAATCAAGGTCAGAGCAGGGTATGAATAGCTATTCATATTATATTCTTTAACTTTTACTGAGGAGGAATTACATACATGAATTCTGATTGAAGATGCTTGGACAATCATTCATAACTGTTTCTTAAAGAATATCAGTTAGTATTTTATTTCCTAAGTCTCCGTCTTACATCTTTTATAGTTATTTACTGCCAATAATGAAAATTATGTTTCTATAATTAATAATAAATCGACGAAATTCGAATTGAAATTCAAAAATAAAATAGGGTTTTTTCCTTCTCATGATCTAAGTTTGGCAGAATAGTTGATTACTACTAAAGTAAGATGTAGAATATAAGATATTGAATACGAAACATGAAAGAGGAAATATAATATATAGAACGTAAAAGATAAAGTATAAAACAAAAACCAGGAGCCTTATACCCTGTTCTTTATTCAACATATTCCTTACCAAAGACATGAAATGTTATATTTTCTATACAGGCCCAAACCAGCTACCTTTAATGTTCTTTAAAAATGCATTGCACTTACAGACCACTTGTGAGACAAGAGCCCGTGCTGGCATGATCTGGACTAATCGAAAACAACCAACTTCAGCAGAGAGGCAAAAAAACTAGAGCTAGGTATCCTTTGTCCTTCTCTCTCTCTCTCTCTCTCTCTCTCTCTCTCTCTCTCTCTCTCTCTCTCTCTCTCTCTCTCTCTCATTTATCTTTTACCCATTTTTTCAGCAATGTTAGCTTTATTAAGTGTTTATAATAATAATTATATATATAATATATTTAATTTTTTTAGCTTTTTCTCATATAATTTTTTCCCCTTCCGCTTTTTTTTAAGGCTTTTCTTTCCGTGTGAGGCGTCCCATTGTTCACTGCCTTTTCTGCTGAATAGGCTTTTCTCGGGGACGCGACGACGGCGTCTGCTGTGATTTATGTATTTGGATATGACGTAAAAGATGAGACCCCGATCAGTAAGGGATCTCTATTTTTTCTTTTTTTTATCTTTTCATTTTTTTCGCTTAGAGAGAGAGAGAGAGACAGACAGACAGACAGACAGACAGACAGAATCTAAGGTGAAAAGATGGATAGAAGAATCAGAAGAGAGAGAGAGAGAGAGAGAGAGAGAGAGAGAGAGAGAGAGAGAGAGAGAGAACCTAAAGTAGACAGAATGGATAGGAGAATCAGAAGAGAGAGAGACAGACAGACAGACAGAGAGAGAGAGAGAGAGAGAGAGACAGAATCTAAGAAAAGATGGACAGAATGGATCAGAAGAGAGAGAGAGAGAGAGAGAGAGAGAGAGAGAGAGAGAGAGAGAGAGAGAGAGAGAGAGAGAGAACTTAAAGTAGACAGAATGGATAGGAGAATCAGAAGAGAGAGAGAGAGAGAGAGAGAGAGAGAGAGAGAGAGAGAGAGAGAGAGAGAGAGAGAGAGAGAGAGAGAGAACCTAAAGTAGACAGAATGGATAGGAGAATCAGAAGAGAGAGAGAGAGAGAGAGAGAGAGAGAGAGAGAGAGAGAGAGAGAGAGAGAGAGAGAGAGAACTTAAAGTAGACAGAATGGATAGGAAAATCAGAGAGAGAGAGAGAGAGAGAGAGGACAGCCCGAAAATAATGAATATCGCAGTTTTTGG
Source organism: Macrobrachium rosenbergii (assembly GCF_040412425.1). Taxonomy (NCBI): domain Eukaryota; kingdom Metazoa; phylum Arthropoda; class Malacostraca; order Decapoda; family Palaemonidae; genus Macrobrachium; species Macrobrachium rosenbergii. The sequence continues at coordinate 36,560,498 of NC_089761.1, read as the reverse complement.
AAAGCATAGTTTCACAGAGAGAGAGAGAGAGAGAGAGAGAGAGGGAGGGAGGGGGAGGAGGAGGGAGAGATGAGATGTCCCTAGAAACAAAAGACTAATAAATGCTAGGATCATAATCATCCCGTACGCAATGTAGAGAGTCCATTAAACGTTGCCAGTTCTCGAGATAATTACGCGCAATCTGGCAATTAGTCCATTGTTTATCAAGTGTTCACATTTCGCCCGCTCCCATCGACCAATTTCCATCTCTTTATATTCCGAAGGGCCAGTGAATGTCTATTCCTCTACTAATTGCTATTACGAGCAGTTCTCAGAGAGAGAGAGAGAGAGAGAGAGAGAGAGAGAGAGAGAGAGAGAGAGAGAGAGAGAGATAAAAGGTAGAATATCTCAGCTTTTTGGAAATGAGGTTACAGAGAGAGAGAGAGAGAGAGAGAGAGAGAGAGAGAGATAAAAGGTAGAATATCTCAGCTTTTTGGAAATAAGTTTGCAGAGAGAGAGAGAGAGAGAGAGAGAGAGAGAGAGAGAGAGAGAGAGAGAATTTCTCGATTGTAAATCAATTGTAAAAGTTTTAGCAGTATTTGGTGAAGGTTTTAAAAACAGAAAATGATTTCTAAAAAGAAATCTACTTTTACAGCACAGCAATGAAATCTGAAAAAGGAAAATTATGTATTATACATACCTCTAGCTACTGACTCGCAAGCCAGGATTAAGAAGATACAAGACCGTATTGGAGTGAAGATGTCCACTCTACAAAGGAAAAAAAATCCCATTTCTAAGAAAACTACAAGACATCCTTTGGCGTTTTTTTTCATACTGACTTTCCAGGCTGAAGTGTGGGATTCCTTTCTATGGACAGGATGATAAGGAGGATAAAGATGGGATTTCGTCACGTACCGGGAGGGCGCTATTCAGCAAAGCGGAAGATGTTGGGTGTGGATGCTGATGTCTTATATAAAAGGGGAAAAAATCAAGGTTTTTTTTTCCTCCACTAAGTTATTAGTGACTTTAAAAGATGTTGAGTCGTTCACTCTGTTTATGAAATTCGTATTTTCCTTCACTGGGATTTTTGACATCTTAAATTGTTAGTTAATGTTTTTGTTATTCTTTATTATTCTCAAATTTTTACGTAATTGTTTCGATAAATACGTATTTTCCTTCACTGGGATTTTTAACATCTTCAGTGGCTAGTAAATGTTTTTGTTACTCTTTATTATTCTCAATTTTTTACATATATTTTTTGATAAATTCGTATTTCCTTCACTGGGACTTTAAAGTTCTTAAAATGCTAGTTAATGCTTTTTTTTATTCTTTATTATTTTCAAAATTTTACATGATTTTCTATAAATTCCTCTTATATCCTTCCTTTATTCTTCATACATATTGTTTCTTGTTCTGTATACGACACAGTGATCCTTTTCATTAATTTACCGCATATTATTTTAGTTATTCCTTTGTTTCTTTCTCAATTTTGTTTTGATATTCATCATCAGAATATCCTTCTCCTTTTACTTATTTGTTCGCGTATATTTCAATGCATACAAACCATAATATAGGCCAATAAATTATTGGTTTCCATTGTACCTTCGAGATGCAATATAAATAATATCTGAATCTTTATAAAATGTGTAAATATATAGGTGTGTCTATGTATAATATATATATGTATGTATATATATATGTATATGTATGTATGTATACATATATATGAATGTGCGTGTGGTGTTATGTGTACACGTAATTAAACCATAATTCATAACTGCTTGAACCTAAAACGCAATCTTACACACGAGCGAGCTCTTGAATAAACAGACCATCCTATCCCATTTTGCTAACAAGACAAATAAAAATCACTTTACCTCCCCCGTCGCTCGTCAATATCCAATTTCCATAATCTAATTTTCCTGGGAATAAAAATCTTGATAGTTTTTGGTCCTAGTCTGTAATGGATTTCACGGCCATTATAAACGCTCTCTTTGTTCCTTTTTCTTTCCGTCCGTTATTCAATCGTTTGTTGCTTCCTCTGTTTGTTGTTTTGCCTACATTTGTTCAGCTGTTTGCATTTTCTAGGTCACTTATTTACTCTGTTGTATTTCTTTTTATCCGTTCTTCTTCTTCTTCTTATTATTCTTCTTCTTCTTCTATCTAGGTCATTTATTTACTCTGTTGTATCTCTGTTTATCCTTTCTTCTTCTTCTTCTTCATCTTCTTCTTCTTCTTCTTCTTTTTCTTCTTCTTCTTCTTCTTCTTCTTCTACCTCGTTGCATTCTCTCTGCAGTATTGCCGAAGATATATCAAAATTGGAAATAATTTGATATTCTACTCTTATTCTGTGCTGTCTCCACCCTCTATCTGTCTGTCTGTCTGTCTGTCTGTCTCTCTCTCTCTCTCTTCCCATATTTCGAGGAAACATAATCTTTCCCTCATCTACTAGTTTTTTTAGTTTTGGGCATAATAAGTGAAGCAGCAAATACCAAAGTAAAAAAAGATTTTTTATATTCAATGCAGTTTTCTTGTTAACTTTTGGTTTAAGACAAAATTATTTCCGTGAAAATCCTGAGTGACTTTTTTTTTAATTCAAATGAACCTTATTCTTTTATTCATCATTTTATATAATCTATTTACGTAATAAGATTTTAAGAAATAATGATTGGAAATATACGGTATATCATATAAATTATATATATATATATATATATATATATATATATATATATATATATATATATGTGTGTGTGTGTGTGTGTGTGTGTACATACATACATACATTTAATTCTTCTAATCATATTTTAAATAACTTTTATAATCTGCATCTCCTGTTGTGTGTCCTTCAAACCCTTCACTTGATCCCAGACTCTCCACTCTCCAAATTACCCAGCTATGTATTTAATGAATGTTAACAGCCACTTTTCACACCGGTGTGAGCTTACTCCGTAATTATCCTTCATCAACGAGGTGTTTTTATTAATTAAAAAAGAGAATCTCCATTTTTATACTCCCTTCTGAACGTATTTTCCTCAGCACACCTGAACAATTTTACTGATCATATGTAAAGTGAGAATATTATTTACACCACCCAAATGCCTATGTATACTGATTTTTTTTTTCATACAAACTGGTAAACAAGTTGATATTCAGCTGTTGTTTACAATTCAGTTTGTTGATAAACAACTTATGTCTGTCTCTGTTTCCATTCAGACTTTTCAAATATCTGGAGACTTTTTTTATCATCTCTATACCTTTTATTTCAAACGTCGACTCGTTGGAATTATTGTTCCAGAATATTTTTAAAACTCAGTGCCCATACATCTCCATATAAAGAAGGGTTTGTGCATATATATATCTTTCTGTATAGAAAATATTTGGAATATGGAAGTCGTTAGCAAAGCACAATGGCTACAACACAATTTCATGTTTTTGTTTGAATTTTGAGTCATTCTTTTTTGGGTTAGGAATGAAGACTTGTCACGGAATGGGGTTTTACATTAGATGTGAAGGAATAAAAATATACAATATGGAAAAATGAATAGCATAGTGAATAGCATATAAATATAATGCGACACGTTCGTTTTTCCAAATGTATGCATATGCGTGTTTTTATGTTGTAAAGAGAGAGAGAAAGAGAGAGAGAGAGAGAGAGAGAGAGAGAGAGAGAGAGAGAGAGAGAGAGAGAGAGGGAGAGGGGACTCTTAAAACCTGCAAATGTCTTAGCACTGAAAAGAGAGAAACCTTTGTGTATAAAGAACTGGCAATATGTATAGATGATTTCATAAAGGAAAAATATTGAAGAAGAGACTGGGAGACTTTTGGGAGAAAAAACAGGGATAGAAGGGAGCCATAAAGCAAAAGAAGAGAGAGAGAGAGAGAGAGAGAGAGAGAGAGAGAGAGAGAGAGAGAGAGAGAGAGAGAGAGAGAGAGATTCTTTTGATTACGGTTGGCGAAGAATGTTGGGGGAGCATTGAGTTCTAAAATAAAATTCACTTCATCTTTTGTCCAAGGCCCAAAGTCCAACGATTCTCCACAAGTTCTTCGTAAAAACATTTTTACTTTAAAACTTGATTCTAAAAAAAAAAAAACAAGCATTGTCTGCATCTTCCTTCGAGAGATGTTTGAATATTTTCAATCGTGAAGAATGTTGTAATGGTGTTCTCTTTCTTTTTGGAAACCTTTGTGCTGTTAGTATTTTAAGACAGAAGTTTTTCTTATTTTGCTCTCTCTCTCTCTCTCTCTCTCTCTCTCTCTCTCTGTCTTTGTCTTTGTTTCCACACCTGCCTGTCTATTTCTGTATACATTGTTATACATTCATTCATTCATATATATATATATATATATATATATATATATATATATATATATATATATATATATATATATATATATATATATATATATATATATATATATATAATATATTTAAATATATATAAATATATATATATATATATATATATATATATATATATATATATATATATATATATATATATATATGTGTGTGTGTGTGTATATATATATATATATATATATATATATATATATATATATATATATATATATATATATATATATATATATATATATATATATTTATATTTATATATATATATATATATATATATATATATATATATATATATGATAAATAGTACATGTCTAAATTATTTCCATTTACGATATAGCAGTGATGTAGGTGAAAGTTAACATCAAAGTCAAATTCACACATTTTGTTTTATTTTTAATCTTTTTCTTAAAGTAATCTGTTACTTAACTTTATAAGTTATTAAGTGTGCCTTATGTAATACATCTTATAATACGTAACAGATTGTACGTTGAGGGATTGTAAATCGTTATCTTATGATTTATAAAGTGATGCCCATTTTTTATCTATAATGTAACATCAATCAAATATTCAATCATACATTCACGGAATATTAATAACTTTCATCTAATGTTTTAAATAACTACGCCCATATTCCTTATGTAATATATAACATCAATCAAAAATTCAATCAGACATTCACAGATTATTAATAATCTTCATCCAATTTTTTATATAATTTCGCCCCTTTTCCTTCCTGGTTTGCATATTTGACGCGACGTCTCGTGAGTTGAAGATTGATACGAGAGGCAGATCGTCGCTCTTTGCGGAATAAGTCTGCCGTGAAACCTTGTAAACACGGCTCAGTGTCAAGTGAACCGTAATGTGTTCAGGACCAGAGGAAGCAGTATAAACACGCAAAAGTTACAGGCAAACAAACACGCGAGCGATCGCCAACTTCATGTTTATTTTAGCATTTCCCGTTCTAAGGGAATTTCTTAATCTCATATATATTTGCACATAGCTCGTATCTCCAGCGTCGTGAATTCGTAATTCTGTTAGAATTGGAGAAATATAGATATAGCTTTCAAGCTTACAGCGTTTATATATTACAGATTTTCAAAAGAAATTGTTGAAATAATTATTATAGAAATGTTACATAATTATTCATGTAGTAGTGGGTTTTATTATTCTTCACTTGCCATTAAATTGATTCTTCTTGAAAAGCATTGGATAAAATGCATCATATTTTGATAATGATTTATGTATGTATGTATGTATGTATGTATGTATGTATGTATGTATGTATGTATGTATGTATGTATGTATGTATGTATGTATGTATGTGTGCAGCTGAGCTAACAAATATCCAGAAAAATAAGAGAAAGGTCATCCTGTCTCTGGACACAAAAGAGAACTGTCAGCTATAAATAAAACAATGAATATGAAACGTTTCGATAAAATGACAGGTCTTAAATATAAGCATAAATAAAGTTCACATAAATAAAAATAATCAGAATGGTTTCAGAAACAGTTACCTGAATACGAGATATTTAGAGACATATAAAAAAATTTCTTCTCTATAAAAGGATGAACTAACTTCACGACTTGGTCTTTCAAAGCTCGAAAGATGAAAGAGTAAAATAGAATTTACGTAACAAAATATACATATTGCATTATCTCACTCAGATGGTATCGAAGGCAGCAGACGCTTTTAGCAGAAAACAGAGAAATACAAAAAATAAAAACAGCCACGTCACTCAACGTTTACTTATTCAAATAGATCTTGTGTAGACGTTTTTGCAGAGTTACAGTCTTTTATGTACCAAGATAGGAGGAGTCACCAGGGAAATCAAATAGATTGAAATAAAATTTCCTTGGCTTTTATGATGCTGGAAGCCCATAGGAAGG
>NC_089761.1:36531772-36544272 GCF_040412425.1 Macrobrachium rosenbergii | reverse complement strand
TATATATATATATATATATATGTGTGTGTGTGTGTGTGTGTGTGTGTGTGTGTGTGTGTGTACAGTATGAATGTATGTATGTTATATATATATATATATATATATATATATATATATATATATATATATATATATATATGTATGTATGTATGTATGTATGTATGTATGTATGTATGTATGTATGTATGTATGTATGTATGTATGTATGTATGTATACTACGTTACGAATACCGGGAAAATCTAACCTCCTACTCTGAATTTAAATTTTCCCTTTACCCAAGACTTAAGACGCTAATCCTCACTCGTGTATAAAATTTTCTCTACATTTCCAACAAACATTTACATCTATTTTTTCTTTTTACTCGTGCCCTCGAATGCCCTTAACTTTTCGTTTGTCACTGAAGTGGAGGAGAATTATTGCTGTCTATTCTTCCCTTCAGGTAAAATATTACTCTTCTTCGAAATACAGTGAATGTTTCTTCTCATCTGCGAAAAACGAATTCTTTCGAGAGATTTATATCAAGGCAGTGTGAGTTATATCTTTGGAAAGGTCGTTGGTACTGCGCTGAAGGTTTCATTTCCAGCAGCATGGAGAGAGAGAGAGAGAGAGAGAGAGAGAGAGAGAGAGAGAGAGAGAGAGAGAGAGAGAGAGTGGGGGGAGAGAGGTGGACTCTTAAAAGCTGCAAATGTCCTAATATTGACAAGAGAGAAATCTTTGTATAAAAAGAATTGAGGATATTTATAGATGATTACATAAGGGAAAAATAATTTCAAGACGAGGCTGAGAGAGTTTTGGGAGTCAAAAGCTGAAGAAAGAAGAGAGAGAGAGAGAGAGAGAGAGAGAGAGAGAGAGTAGGAGTAGGATAAAGTATAGAAACTCAATCATTGAAATCCCTTAATTGATAAGAAATCAGAAAGGGGGTTAGATTGAGCAAAAAAAAAAAAAAAAAAGATAGGAATTCCACCTGAAGTACATTGCATAGAACCATACATACAAATTACTAACCTCAATCTATTCTTGAAAAAGGGATGTGAGGCCAGCAACCTCACCTGTGCAGACTTGCTGTATATATATAAATATATATATATATATATATATATATATATATATATATATATATATATATATATATATATATATATATATATATATATATGTGTGTGTGTGTGTGTGTGTGTGTGTGTGTGTGTGTGTGTGTGTGTGTGTGTGCTTGTGTTTGTGACCTGTAAAATTACCGTATAAATCCAGCAGCCGCAGGACAGATACATGCTCATCGAATTTAGTTGCCGTTCTCCATTTCCAGGTCTCTCGGTCGTTTATCATTAAGACAACAATGAATTGTGGTATTCTCTGTTTTTGACATGACATATTGCCCTGTTCAGATATTTAGGTCTCACCTTTTGAGCCGGAGGAAGATTTATTGGCGTATATTTTCAGACAAGGCGAGTCGGAGAAATTCATTGGTGTCTCTCACTAGTTCGGACCTTAAAAGGAGAGAAACGGAGAGAGAAACAGACTGATATTGAGAGAGAGAGAGAGAGAGAGAGAGAGAGAGAGAGAGAGAGAGAGAGAGAGAGAGAGGGAGAGAGAGAGCCAAAATGGTGCTTGATTATTTTTCATTAAAGTGCAGCAAGTGTGAACTTTTGAAAAATGATTCCACTTATTACTGTTCTTTTAGAGAATAGTCACTTCTATCCGGGCATCCTGTGGAATATTCAAGTTGAAACATTGCTCAACTTTAAGGCCATTAAAGATATATATAAGTAAATAAATAAATAAATAAATCAGTTACTGGCCAAAGAAGCTTCATACTCATGAACCTTGACTTGGGGAGGAGAAAAAAACTGACTTTGGCATAGAAGAAGGAATTTTCTGAAAATAAAATAGCATGCGGCAAATATCCCTGAGAGGGCGAACAGTGAATGAGAGAGAGAGAGAGAGAGAGAGAGAGAGAGAGAGAGAGAGAGAGAGAGAGAGAGAGAGAGAGAGAGAGAGAGAGATGAATACTGACTACAATACAAATAACTGAAACAATTAAATATAAGACAAAAAAAAATTTGTTTGGAGAGTAACATAAACCGGACGTTTTAATAAATGCAAAAAGAAAACGATATCCATATCTGATGCAAATATACACAAAAAATATCATTGTACTTGTGTATAGGCTTATTAATGACGCAAATTTTCATATATTTCCACTTATAAACATCAGATTTATCCTTGTATGTATGTATGTATGTATGTATGTATGTATGTATGTATGTATGTATGTATGTATGTACGTATGTATGAATGCTCACATGGAACAATGCTTAGAATTATTTGACATACGAAGTAAATAACATGTAGAAATTTAACTTGATATTCTATGTGACACAAGCAATATAATCGCTCCTGAGTTTTGTTTTTAAAAGAACTCTGTAATGTGACTTGCCAAACAGAAAACTCTCTCTAAGCTTACATGTCAGACGCCTCTAGTGTTCGGAAACTTTAAAAATGTTTACTGTCTTTTGAGATAAGGAATTCTCCCTGAGAAAGCTAAGCAGAAGGCATTTCCTCAACAGCTGGAAGTCTTGAGAAGATCTCCCTCCCCCAACACCCCTCTCTCTCTTCCCCTAACCACTCTCCCCTCCCCCTTTTCCACCTCCCATCCCGGAAGGAAATAAGAAAAAGGTGTTTGAAAATCTCGACAACAGAGAGAGAGAGAGAGAGAGAGAGAGAGAGAGAGAGAGAGAATATTTCCCCGCAGGAGGAAATTCTAAGTAAATACAGCCTCTAGCATAGATTTTTCTTTTGACTTTTCATTTTCTCCTCCAGTGAATTCAGTGCTTAAATATAAATCTATTTAGTTTTAATTTTTCCAGTTTTTTTTAAGGTTGATATAAGAGACATTTTAGAATTTATTCTTAAACTGTCTGTATTATTTAAACAACAGCAAATGATGAGGTGAAAATATGATAACCTCTACATTTTCTGAAAATGTCATTTAAAATCTGTACAGTTCTAAAAAGATCCACCCACAGATGAGAACATTATTTGTTACATATGACATACAAACAAAGATATAGCAAACTAGCCTAACGAGGAATTTATCACCATTATTATTCAAAGCAAATGACTTTTGGAAAACGTTATAATTCTGATAATTGAAATTCTCATTCCTACGAAAACCACATCAACTTTGCAACTGCATTTTATGAATTGCGGTGTTTTAACAACTTGATATTACAGAGGTCTTCAGGGAAAAGGAATAAAAAAGTAAAGAAGGAGAAAACGCTGGCTTTACAGAGTTGAAGAGGAGCAAGACCAGAAGGCTATGAGTGTTCAAGAAGGACAAGAAAGTTTGTGAGACTTTACAAGGGTGGTTGAACTGCTGTTGAAGATGTATATATATATATATATATATATATATATATATATATATATATATATATATATATATATATATATATATATATATATATATATATATATTAGATACACACACACACACACACACACACACACATATATATATATATATATATATATATATATATATATATATATATATATATATATATATATATATATATATATGTGTGTGTGTGTGTGTGTGTGTGTGTGTGTGTAAATATCCCAGGATACTATTCAAACAACACTTCCTCAACCCTAAACGCCCCGAAATACCCGAAAACAACAAACGCACCATAACAGAAATAATATTTTTCGCCCCAAAGATCTTCCTGTCCTTCTCCCAACGATCTGGCCCGTCCTAAAACACCAAATAACGAGGGCGTGTTTATATCCATTATCTGTCAGATGGATATAAATGCCTCGTATATCCCGGACGCTTTTCTTATCACCCCTCCATTCCTTTCTTCCTTCCTTCCTTCCTTTCTTCCTTCCCTCTTGGGGGAATTTAAGAGGAATTCGAGAGGAATTCGATGTCGTGGGTGTCGCGGTGTTGTTTTGCTCTCTTTAGGCGGTTCTTCATTAGGGCCAATTTATTTGGGTACCCTGTCGTAGAAGCAGTTAGGAATTTAGCCTTTTTTTATGTTCACTATAAATTTTAAAGCGACAGTTATTTAGTTGAGCTACGATGAAATGAGACAAAGTGGCAGAGAGACAGACAGGTGAGAAATTTAGTCTTTTTTATGTTAAATCTAATTTTTAAATTGACAGTTATTTGATTGAGCTATGATTAAATGAAACAGACTGACTACCAGACAGACAGGCAGGTTAGAAATTTAGTCTTTTTTATGTTAAATATTTATTTTTTTTAAATTGACAGCTATTTGCTTGAGCTATGATTGAATGAGACAGACTGGCTACCAAATAGACGGACAGGTTAGGAATTTTGTCATTTTAAAATCATCTCTAAATTTTAAAGTCACAGACAAGTTAGAAATTTAATCTTTTTCATATTTTCTCAAAGTTTTAAAGTGACTTATTTGGCTGAGTTTTGAATAAATGAAACAGACTGACTGAAAGACAGACAGACAGGTTAGAAACTGAGTCTTTTTTTTATATTATATTTAAAGTTAAAATGACAGTAATTTGGTTGAGCTATGATGAAATAAGACAGTGACAGGCAGACATCAGATAAGTTAGAAATGTTATCTTTTTTATATTTTCTCTAAGTTTTAAAGCCAGTGTTATTTGATTGAAGTATAATGAAATGAGGCAGATTGAAATTAAGTCTCGTTTTAAATTATCTCTAAATTTTAAAGTGACAGTTATTTGGCTGAGTTACGATGAAATGAGATTGACAGACAGACAAACAGGAAGACAGGTATTTTGTCTCTATATTCAAATATTACGGTATGAAAATATGATTTCGTAGTTTCGTGATTTCCAGATTAGACCCGTCTTTCTCTTTTTTTCTGCTTCTATGGAAAATCCTATTTACATTAGGACATTATTAATATTCACGATATTTTTTAGCTTTTCAGGAATATTGTATTGAAATCTCTCTATCTTGTTAATGATTCAGTATAATAAAAGAAATCAATAGATATAATATTAGCTAATTAGAATATTGAACACTGATTTGTAATCAATATTTGATATTGCATAACTAGTATCTATTCCCATTATGCGATGCAAAAGCCTTCATAGAAATCCTGTTTCCAAAAACATGCGAAAGAGTGATCATGAAAATAAGTTTTAAGGCTTGATTTAGATTCAGCGTCGTATCTTTATTTCATTCATTTTCGGAAGCAGCTTCGTACCAAGAAAAATAGCGCCTGTCATTAAATGTAGCACCAACTGGTGATAAAGTTTTACGAGACCGTGTCAGAACGAAACAAAATTCCTCGTCACGTTCGATATTCTATGCTATTCCGAGACAGAAAAAAATATACTAAGAAAACTTCAAAGACAAAAGGGTAACTTTACGATTCGTCAGCCAGGAATTATGCTATTAAGTACACATGCAAACAGCTCATCCCTGGGTAACTCAGGCAGACACACGCACTTTCTCGTGTCAAATGGGCTCAAAGGGGCATTTAGGCAACTGACTGCAGCAGGCAATCTGCACCATCGACAAAGGCTGTAAACGGATCCCTCAAGAGGAACTAAAGGCGATTTTTACTCGGATAATGATTCGCTTTGACTCGACGCTTCTGTGGGACAGAAAATGCTTATGGATAATGTGACTAAGTCTAGACAGAAACCGTGCAATTGCTGTTGATATTTTTATCTTCGCTGAATCTGGTAACTTTTTATTCCTGTATGTGATGATCTTAGTTGATGTTGTGCAAGTTGATATTTTTTTTTCACAAAATAAAACTATTTTGTTATACAGGCAATGTGATAATTATTTAAAATATTATAAGAACAGTTTTAAATAACGAACGCTGACAAGATTGTAGCCCTATAGTTTTAAAGATAATGTAATTCTTACAATAAAATTATTTTCCGTTGTGGTATGGAAGACTTATGCATATCTTTTCAAGAGCTTGGTTTATACGACTTTGACATTAGTGTGTGTGTGTGTATATATATATATATATATATATATATATATATATATATATATATATATATATATATATATATATATATATATATATATATATATATATATATATATATATTATATATATTATATTAGTATATATATATTAGAACTGTTAGTAATTGTGTAATATACAGAACAACTGTGTAAGATATAAAGTTATATATATATATATATATATATATATATATATATATATATATATATATATATATATATATATATATATATACATACATACATACATATAAATAGCTAAACTTGTAAAATGATACCAACAAGCATCTTAAAAACCTGAAGGCGATAATTACAGTATATAACAAACTATTAAATAACATGTGTTAACCGGATGCCTGTAACATACAGGACTGAAGAAACAGATAATAATATGTTACAGTATTCTTGACATACTGAACTTCTGAAAATTGTAGAATACAGGAACATCCTTTTCAGGGGGAATCCTCAGAGGGTTTAGAGCAAGATTCAAAAGACAAAAAATGAGCAAGCGTCATGTTTGAAAAGTAATCACTTGAAAGACAGTATGGTTAAATCTCACTATGAGGAGGAAAGTATGAAAAAGTAAATATTATTTAGTTTATGGCACTGGAGAATATTTTGAAAAAAATTAGATCATGCAGTTTATGATTCAATTTACATAAAAAAGTACTGCCTCCTTTGTGAGTTATTCTCTTTGGAAAAATATAATTATTAGAAAACAAAAAAAATATATAGTATGGATGCGGATTACTTAAGTCTTTGGCAGTGGGGAATATTGTGAAAAAATTAAACAGTTTTTTAGTCAATTTATAGAAAATATATTTACTCCTTTACTGGTTATTCTGTTGGAAAACCATAACTGAACGAAAAACACTATATATATATATATATATATATATATATATATATATATATATATATATATATATATATATATATATATATATATATATATATATAGTGTGTGTGTGTGTGTGTGTGTGAGTATATATATATATATATATATATATATATATATATATATATATATATATATATATATATATATATATATATATATATATATATATATATATATATATATATATATATATGCATATGTATATATATATATATATATATATATATATATATATATATATATATATATATATATATATATATATATATATATATATATATATATATATATATATATATATATATATATATATATATATATATATATATATATATATATATATTATATATATATAATCAGTACCAAGACTACATGAGACACTGGGTCTTCTGAGTGACACAAAAACAAGCAAGAAATGCTCCGAAGTTTCTTCGATGCAATCGAGTTTTCTGTACAGCCGCTAAAGCGTATAATCAAGGCCACCGAAAATAGATCTATCTTTCGGTGGTTTCGATATAATGCTGTACGAGCCGCGGCCCACGAAACTTTAACCACGGGCCGGTGGTGGCCTGGCCCATATCTTTGCCAGAAGCACGATTATGGCTAACTTTAACCTTAAATAAAATAAAAACTACTCAGGCTAGAGGGCTCCATTTTGTATGTTTGATGATTGGAGGGTGGATGATCAACATACCAATTTGCATCCCTCTAGCCTCAGTAGTTTTTAAGACCTGAGGGCGGACAGAAAGCGTGCGGTCGGACAGACAAAGCCGGCACAAAAGTTTTCTTTAGCAGAAAACTAAAAAGAAAAACTTCTTCCTTCGAGGAACAGAATTTCTCTGTAAAGAACTGGACTTCGGGGAGCATCCTGAATATCTGAAAGTCTTCCGAGGATCGCGAGAGGGTAAAAAGAACAATGTAACTTTTAGAAATGCTGTGGAACTGTCGCGGGACGGAGGCAGAGGAATTTCACAGCGTTAAGTGGCGTTCGTTGTTCTTTTCAATAGAATAATGTGTTTCCTCTTGTATTTATTATGTTGTTTATTTTAGTTTTAGTTTTTCCTTTTTTTCTGTTTTAATTTTGGGTTCGCTGTTCTTTTCAATAGAATAATGTGTTTCCCTTGTATTTATTATGCTGTTTATTTTAGCAGACGTCTTTTATGTAGTTTTTCTTTTTTTGTGTGTTTTAGTTTTGGGTTTTGTTAAATCATTTTCAGGTAAGGTTAGTTTCCTTCAGGTAATACATACACAAAGACATACATACACAAATACACACACATACACACATATACATACATACATACATACATACATACATACCTACACATATACATATATATATATATATATATATATATATATATATATATATATATATATATATATATATATATATATATATATATATATATATATATATATATATATATATATATATATATATGTATATATTCACATATGTGTGTACATATATGAACATACAATTACACGTGTGTCTGTAAGTGTTTGTTTGTGCTAGCGTGCGTGCGCGCGATAGTTCTGTATAAGAATAATATAAATATTCGTGTCTCCAGATTGAGGCAGATATAGGAACTACTTAGATGTTATCTTATAACCAACAAAGAAAACAAAAGCCCCATCGACGACTTCTGCCGTATATTTTTATGCAACAAATTTCCAGCAATATATGGAGGGTCTATTTCGTCAGACAAGAAAAGTGAGACTTTCTTTGATGTTGATACAGACAGGAATCCATTCAGAAGGAGAAAAATGAAGTTTCACTTCCTGGAAGAGAGAGAGAGAGAGAGAGAGAGAGAGAGAGAGAGAGAGAGAGAGAGAGAGAGAGAGAATTTCCAACTGAATTGCAAAATACCACTCTCCTTCAGAAAGGAGAGAGAGAGAGAGAGAGAGAATTTCCAACAGAATTGCAAAATACCTCTCACCTTCAAAAAGGAGAGAGAGAGAGAGAGAGAGAGAGAGAGAGAGAGAGAGAGAGAGAGAGAGAGAGAGAGAGAGAGAGAGAGAGAGAGAATGGAAAATATGGTGAGAGCGGATATCGTCTTGTACAGCACATCTCCACTTTAATTTGCCTTTTGATATCCTTCCCACCAGACATCAAATAGCAAGCCCTTCACAGTCTCCACTCCAACTGCAATACCTCCCAGAAAAAAAAAACCTTAGAAAAAAAAAGGTGTATTTATTTGGCCAGGCATCCCACTGTCGCCGGCGGTTTTCTTATCAAAATAACCACAAAAGAATCCTCTCACGCTGCCCATTGTTCGAGGCCCTTTTTCGCCCTTATCTTAATTTTCACATGTGGTTGGAGAGCGAGAGGAAAATAAGTCCTGGGACACTTTCCTATTTGTAAAGGGACAGAAGAGTTGGATGTCTTTTAAACCCGCTGCATTTGAATAAGAGACAGACACACAGGCAGGCAGAGTACGTTTTTGTGGTTTAGTAGATACTGGTAAAGGAAAGATTTTTTTTTCTTGTGAATGACAAAGAGAGCTAGAGATAGTGGGAGAAAATTACAGGTGAAGACGGACCAAAAGTCTGATATATTTTAAGCTTGTCGTGGCAATGAGCTGACAAGAAAAGGTACTCATTTTCTTAACGAATAACAATCGTTCAACATGCAGACTGATCCACATCATCTGAAAAAACAAAATTATGAACACGCCAAACTGTTTCATAAGCAAATGTATTCACATGCAGCACGAACAAGTGGAATAAAAAGATAATCCCTCATTTGGGTTTCGCAAAAGAATAATTGCTTTTCATTCGTGACATTCTTCTTTAGGAATGGGTAAAAACGAGTTGAATCTTTGAACGCTGAAATCTGCTAATTTCTCTTCTCTAAAATTACTAAGAATGCCGTAAAGCGAATTAAAGTGATTCTGACAAAACGTTGTTCTGTAATGGGTAAGAATTGTTTACGTAATTAAATGAGGCTTTGTGATTTTGTAACTTGAAAATTATTATTATTATTATTATTATTATTATTATTATTATTATTATTATTATTATTATTATTATTATTATTATTATTGAGGGTGATAGCTGCAGTAGCTGCATTCAGTTATATAAAGTTCTCTCTATTTTTCCGGGAACTGATTTGTCAGGGTTACTGCATTCTGCCAATAACTATATATAAATTGAATGCACCTGGTACAGATATCACCCTCAGCACTGCAGTACATGTTTGAAAGAGGGGCTACTACCTTTATTATTATTATTATTATTATTATTATTATTATTATTATTATTATTATTATTATTATTATTATTATTATTATTATTATTATTGCTAAGAAATTTACAAGTCTCGTGAAAAACAATATGTAATAAAAATCCACAATTATATAGTAAACTATATAATTACATAGTAATATAGTTTACTATGTAACTGTGTTTTTTATTATTATTATTATTATTATTATTATTATTATTATTATTATTATTATTATTATTATTATTATTATTATTTAAAATACTCATAGTAGCATGAGTCTTAAAATGGAGAAACAAATCCACAGTTATGTATATGTACATATATTTATCTTTAAATATATGTACACATATATATAACTGTGATTTGCTTCTCCATTATTATTATTATTATTATTATTATTATTATTATTATTATTATTATTATTATTATTATTATTATTATTATTTGCTTTATTATCATTATTATAATTTGCAAATAAATCAACATCATCACTCCCGCATCCATTGAAAGTTTAGTGTCCCTTTTCACCAAGTTAGAAAAAAAAAAATACCAGTAAAATGGGGGTTTTCTTTCCATTCCTAAAACGTTTCCGGACCCTTTAAGCCCTTAACTACTTAGGTCTAAAAGAGAAGAAGCTGAAGACGAGGGTCTGAAGTAAACAAACTAATGGTATGGTGAGTTGGCTTAGCCCACAAAGAAGTGGGTTGGTTGGTTCCCCCCCTCCCCTCCAATGCCACCCACACCTCTTCCATCCACTGTTCTCCCATCCACCACCTGCCCCAAATCAAGACAACAAAAGGGTTTAGATTTTGAGATGCCAGAGAGAGAGAGAGAGAGAGAGAGAGAGAGAGAGAGAGAGAGAGAGAGAGAGAGAGAGAGGCTGTGCTGGCATATGGCATCGTAAGTTTAGAATAATGCCAAAGAGAGAGAGAGGCTGTGCTGGCATATGGCCTGCTAAGTGTGGTAAAGTGTTCTAGAACAATGTCTGAGAGAGAGAGAGAGAGAGAGAGAGAGAGAGAGAGAGAGAGAGAGAGAGAGAGAGAGAGAGAGAGAGAGAGAGAGAGAGAGAGAGAGAGAGAGACAGACAGACAGACAGACAGACAGACAGACCGTACTGTCATGTGTCCTCCTAAATATAATAAAGTTTTCCAGAAATATCTTTAAGAGAAGTTGCTTTATTTCAAAACAGTGAGAAGCTTTTTTTTTATTAAACAGTGGTCAAGGTTAAAGATAATTATGATTTTACTGCTATGCTTATATCACATCACGTCTAACTTGGACAGAGAGAGAGAGAGAGAGAGAGAGAGAGAGAGAGAGAGAGAGAGAGAGAGAGAGAGAGAGATAAAACGCCTACAAAAATCTAAGGACTCTAGGAAAAAAAAAAAAAAAGAATTAGTATACCTCTTTTAAACTGTTTATTCAACGTGCTTTAAACAAACAATACATGAAAGTAAAGAGCAATCCTACATGAAAAAAAGCATCTACAGAGGAAGAGAGAGAGGGTTTTCAGCAATTTAGATTCTACAAAAGTAAGAGTCACTTCATCCGAGAAAATTTAATGTGCCTTCCTTTGGTTATGTTATGCATTATGAAAAGAGGTAAGGTTCTGCTTACTGCTAACTCTCTCTCTCTCTCTCTCTCTCTCTCTCTCTCTCTCTCTCTCTCTCTCTCTCTCTCTCTCTCTTAAAAAGAAGGTTTTCTTTACTGCTAAGTCTCTCTCTCTCTCTCTCTCAATTACGTGAAATATAATAGATCATAATTTCTAATATCAAAAACAGTTCACAAATTTCTTAACATTGTTGTTTTATATCAGTTTACCTAATCATAAGAATAACATATTAATACGGATACAGTAAATATCAAATTCAAATACATTAAGGATCAAGATTCCAAAATAATGCAAATAATAAAAAAGACACAAAAATATTATACTTAAAAAGATTTCTGTTGCAAACCTAATTCTCTGCTAGATTAAAATGAAAATGTATCCACAGTTTGCAAAAGAAGAAAAGTTTTCGTGCAAATATATTCAGTTTCGTTTGATAATAAAAAATCTAGGAAAAAATATTCTGAAGTATATAGAACTGCACAGAAATCAGAAAAATGTAAGTTACATAAATATTTGTAATCAAAATGAGTGATAAATAAAAGTGGGTAAGATACATATCACAGGGATTTAATTTTTCAATATATACAAAAAATAAACTTGAGTAATTCATATCATTTAACAGAAAGTAACTTATATATGAGAAAAAATAGATTCCATTTTAGCTAATGCACATAGTCAGGAAGAAGTTCATAATAATATGAAAAATACGCCACGACAGCGTCCTGTTTCTCAATTTTGCAGAAACAATATACAACAAAG
>NC_089761.1:36489272-36526772 GCF_040412425.1 Macrobrachium rosenbergii | reverse complement strand
CTCTCTCTCTCTCCACCACCACCAGGAGGGGAGGAGGAGGAGGCCGTTCAGTTATTCAGGGAGCTTCTTTTCGCGTCGTCCTTTCGCGGTCTAGATTTTTTTTTTTTTTTTTCTTCTCCCGGATCTTTTTCCTCGGACGCACCACAAATTCTTTTTAGCCTCTCCGGGCAAAAGAGAGAATATCGCGGAATTAATGTTTTCCCTTTATCTCTCTCTCATCGTCAGTTGCCATCATGAGGGGTTCTCTTAATAGATGTGATCTATAGAGAGAATTTTCTTTTTGTGTCAGTGACATTTGCATTAGGGTGCCATTTTCAGGTACGGAAAAGTGACAGAGTGTCTGATTTGACAGAAATTCAGTAGTCAGATTCCTGGCGAAATCCAGTATACTTCTGTCCAGTTCAGTTCCACATGCCTGACACGTCGGAAATTCCTTACATAATTCTTTCTCCTTCTTCCTTTCTCTCTCTCTCTCTCTCTCTCTCTCTCTCTCTCTCTCTCTCTCTCTCTCTCTCTCTCTCTCTCTCTCTCTCTCTCCCTCAGGCGTTCTGTCTCACTTTGTTTGCTGAAAGTTAGGAATATTCAACATTTCTCTGGCCATTCATTCATCTAAAATGTTACGTTATTTAAGCATTTCCTTTAAATTTATTTTTGAGGTCTTTCGCATATACAGATGATGAAAAGTAATTACAAACATGTTTATGGTCCCACAAACACGCAAAACACACACACATGTATGTATGTATGTATATATATATATATATATATATATATATATATATATATATATATATATATATATATATATATATATATATATATATATATATATATATATATATATATATATATATATATATATATATATATATATATATATATATATATATATATATATATATATGTGTGTGTGTGTGTGTGTGTGTGTATATATATATACATATTCAATAAATATATGTGTGGAATTGTATACACGCATACATACATATATACATGTGAGTGCTTCTATATCTCTTCTATTCACATAAACTGCGAATTCAAATCATGACCTCCTTCAGAAACATTTCTTACCATTACAATAAATACTGCCTTTCCCCCATCCGCACCATTACCATTCTATTCCATTCTATCTGAGGGGAATTTTTGAAGGGGGAATTCCCCTCATTAGTGCATTTAATTCCTTCCCTTATCCCAGTTAACCTTGAGGCTCTCTCGTTCAGACATCTGCAATACTGGGAACGACGCAGTATGTTATGTGTAAATGTTGAATTATTTCACATTCCCTCACGTTGATTGGATGTTGTTTACAGGTAAAGGAGAGAGATATTACGAGGGCGAGAACGGGAGATTATGCTTATTGGTATTTATAGTTTGAATTCGTATTAGTTCTTGGAAACGTATTTTCCTCAAGAGATTAATCTATTCTTTTTTTGGTCATAATTTATTATTATTATTATTCAGAAGATGGAACCTATTCATATGGAACAAGCCCACCACAGGGGCCATTGACTTGAAATTCAAGCTTCAAAAGAATTTTATGGTGTTCATCAGGAAGAAGTAAGAGGGGCTAAAGTGGAATACAGAAAGAAGATATTCCACTTATCAAAAAAAAATAATAATAAATTAACAAATTAATAAAAATGCATTAAAATGCAGGAGAACTGAAAATATGTATTTATTCCTTGAAGGCAACAGTTTTTATAGATATATAATACTAAAGTAGTAATGATGTTAGATGTTAAAGAATTACGTATATAGTTATAGAAGTTCTTGAAGAACGTAATTGTAATAGATACATAATGCCAAAGTAGAGAGAAAAATGTTAAATATCAAGGCAATACTTATAGAGATATAGAGATCTTTAAGAATACGATTTTAACAGATATAACAAAAATAGTAATAAAAACCTTATTTTTAGATGTCAGAACTTTACTTATATAGTCACATAATCTTAAAGAATATAAGATGTAAAATATGTGATATGGGACATTGCTCAAAGTATTTGTCATTAGAGCTTTTGATTAACATAATTTTACATCTAATCGAGACACAAAGTATATAAATATCATCAAAAATGAAACTAATATCATTGTATACGTAGAAATATGCATGTTTATTCCCTCGTCTATATAGAATTATTAATAATTACTCAAATATTTAAGTTTGTTTTAGGAAAACAATACAATGTTTTCCAATGTTATTAAGAAAAACACACGAAAATATTGATTAACTTTTACACTCGCTCTATTTTCAGGATACGTAACATAGTTCTGTCCAAATCTCTCTCTCTCTCTCTCTCTCTCTCTCTCTCTCTCTCTCTCTCTCTCTCTCTCTCAATCTCTCTCTTCTCTATAACTTAACTGCATATTTAGGATTCCTAACATAGTTTTCCCCAAATATCTCTCTCTCTCTCTCTCTCTCTCTCTCTCTCTCTCTCTCTCTCTCTCTCTCTCTCTCTCTCTCTCTCTCTTATTGATGATATCTCAATAACCCTCTCTTACCTTGATTTTAATTTTAGGATTCCCAAGTTAGCTCTCTCTCTCTCTCTCTCTCTCTCTCTCTCTCTCTCTCTCTCTCTCTCTCTCTCTCTCTCTCTCTCTCTCTGTCAATAACCTTCTCATAACTGAACTGCATTTTCAGGATTCCTTACATAGTTTTCCCCAAATCTCTCTCTCTCTCTCTCTCTCTCTCTCTCTCTCTCTCTCTCTCTCTCTCTCTCTCTCTCTCTCTCTCTCTCTCTCTCTCTCCCCCATTCATACTTTCTCAATAACCTTCTCGTAACTTAACTTCACAAAGATTCACTGGACTTTATAACGAGATAAATCTCCATTAAACAGTCTTTCCCTCCGCAAGACACAGAGACTATTTATCTAAATAGAACTATATATTACGAGAGTAGAGAGAAACAGAAGGAGGAAAGCTTTGCCGGAGAGGCAGTTTAAAACGAGGAATACAGTATATTTTCGTTCAGCTCAGAGCGGTTCAGGGAAGGGCTCATTCCGACGCTCGTCCTCATTTTCTGTTTATTAGATAGCAGTCATGGTAGTGGATGTATATGCATATGTATATGTATATGTATGTATATATATATATATATACATATACATATATATATTTATGTATATGTATATATATATATATGTGTATATACATACATACACGCATATATATATGTATATATATTCATATATATATATATATATATATATGTTATATATATATATATATATATATATATATATATATATATATATATATATATATATATATATATATGAGTGTGTATGTATGTGTGTGTGTACTTGTATGTATGTGTTTGTGTTTGTGTGTCTTTGTGCGATTTATCATACGGAGAACAAAAACCAAAAACAAACCAATAAATGGATAACCATAACTTAAAGAAAACGACAAAATATGAAGTGATATGAGGTAATAATTAGTTTCCAACACTTTCCCCTCATTAACAAATGAGATCGCGGGGTTTGTGCCCCGATAAGAAAGGGGTATTGTGGACACGTCGCCTGTAACCATTAATATTTGTTATAAGCTAAGCAGCGAACGACGTATCTGATTGCGACGGTACCACAGTGGGTTACCCTGGCTTAATAATTGATGTATATTTTAGCCCGGATTATAAGGGTTAATTTATGGTGTGAGGTCGCAACTATCTATGAATCTGTATAATAATTTTCGTTTTTATTCATTTGCATATTTATACATAGTTGCCGTTATGTTCTATTTTTTTATTTATATCTATCGTTACTTCTTCTGTGACTTCCTTCGAATGAGCATCATATACTTTGGAAGCTTGAATTTCCTTCTTCAGTTACAGAATTGAGTAAAATGCCAAAGTCCATTGTAGGGGGTTTATTTATAAAAATATCAAAAGTCGAAAGTAATGGAAATTCCTAGGGCGGGGTCCAAAAACGACACCGCCCTCGAAATTTAAATTACCTTCGACTTTTGATATTTTTATAAATAAAACCCCTACAATGAACTTTGGTATTTTACTCAGTTCTGTTACTGAAGAAGACAAAAGGATAATTAGAAGAGTTGAACGAATAATCTACAAGATTAATGCAACAAAGGCTGCCATCATATTTAACAAAACATGTTTGAAAGAGGGCCTATACCCAAAGAATAATAATAATAATAATAATAAAAATAATAATAATAATAATGATAATAATACTCTTATATGTATATATGTGTATATATATATATGTATATATATATATATATATATATATATATATATATATATATATATATATATATATATATATATATATATATATATATATATATATAATTCGACTGTTAGTCTATACTACCCGTTTTTTATCCATCAATATGCCTGTAAATAATTGTCTCTGTCTATCCATATACCTGTCTACATAAATCCCTTGTTCACTAACAAAATACTCAGCGTATTTAAACATTCCAACATTGCTAAAAAAAAGAGAGAGAGAAAAAAAAAAGAAGTGAGATCCTGGAAAGCAAACGTTCAACTTCTATCCGGTGGAATTTATCCTCTCAAGTCTTTCCACCTCATGAAATTCGAGCAATAGATTTTCTGCCTAATAGCCTGCTAAAGATTTACAATAACCAGAGAGTTCCGCTCGGTTAGTAAAGATTCATGATCTCCAGAGAGTATTTTCCAAACATGGCCGCGATGTTTCTCCAAAGGGAGAATTGTTCGGTGGATCTGGCCGCCGTTGGAAGTTCATTCATATTTTAAAAAGGGGTTTACTGCTCCTGCTTCTGCTGCTACTTCTGCTGCTGCTGCTGCTAGCGGTGGTGGTCCGATGCTCATCATATATTGACGTGACGTCTGCGTTTACCGTAGTTTCTGGTGTTGGGAATTATGAGGCTGGAGAATAGCAGTTGTTGGTAGCTGACTTTATGTACGTATGTATGTACAGTATATGTATATATATATATGTATGTACATATATACACACACACACACACACACACACACACACACACATATATATATATATATATATATATATATATATATATATATATATATATATATATATATATATATATATATATACTATATATAAGGAGCCAATAAAAATGGCAAAATGTGGAAAGTGAAGGCTATATTTCAGAGACTAAACTGTCTCTCTCCCCAGGCAAATAGACAGTTTGCTCTCTGAAATATAGCCTTTACTTTCCACATTTTGGCGTTTTATGGGCTCCTTATGTTTGATGGAATTCTGTTTTAACAGAAAATATTTCAGTCAGTCATATGTATATGTATATATATATATATATATATATATATATATATATATATATATATATATATATATATATATATCTGTGTGCGTGTCTGCATCTATGTGCGATTGTAATTGCTACCATATGCCATTTCAATCCACCAAGATTAACGCAATCACGATCGCAAACCAGGAAATCATCAAATTTAAATTCTGGCCCAGAATATGATGACCTAGCCAACTATAATACACAGCACCAAATCCCTGATGAAAAGGTGGAATTCTTTATACGGATTACTCTGGATCTGGGAAGACTTTTAGCTATCTAGGAGAAGATGGATTCACAGACACACACATACACACACAAACACACAAAGAAACACAAACAAACATTCCCAAATATATTAAACACATGTTATTCTGTCGATAAGTCTCCGAGTCGATTACACGCACGGGTTAATCCCGTCATCATAAATCGAAAGAAATTCTCCTTTGCCCTTTTCATTTATTTCGCGAAACAATTTTTTTTTTTTTAAATTCAGAGTAATGAGAAAGCTGCCAGGCCATAAATTATTCTTCCGCACAAGATCGTTTCGCGTTCGGGTCTCGGATTAGAACGTAAGGAAAGTGAAAATTATGTGTACGAAACACGAAAAGGATAGATTATAGGAGACCCGAACTTGAAGACTAGGCGGGAGGGGCACATAACGTCATTAATGCTGAGATTTATAGCAAGTAATTTAACCCTTCCCTAAATGAGATTCTTTTTTTTTTTTTTAGTGTACATTCCTTCCCGTGAGAAGCCTTTGCGTCTCCTGGAAATTATCGAATGTTTCCGAGTCATTTTTCTAAGTTTTCTGAATTAGAAGGAATATGACGTTATTAGGAATATAAGGAAGTGTACGATAACAGAGGGAAAAGACAGAATTTGTAACTTGGTGACTTTAGTCAAATTTAGAATAATATAAAAAATACAGATTTTTATTTGGAAATATGTAGATTACTTAAAGTTATCAGTAAGCTTGAATTAATTCAATATTCACCAAAAATCAAGAAAAATATGTTTTAGGTGTGATTATGAATATGTTTATTTTGTTATTAAGAATTCTTGGACAAAAAGTCAATATCATGATATAATAATTCATTTTCGGGAAAATTGATAATAAAAATATGCCATAAATAAAACTATTATTATCCCCTGTCTGAATCTGATATGATTTACTTAGAAGTTGTCACAATACGACAGATCCTAGGATCGATCCACACGCGAGGGCAGAATGACACTGACTCATCTCACTAAAAACATTTTTGCTATCTTTTAGTCGGTTTTAAAGGGGATTTAGAAGGGGGTGGGGCCAGCAACCTCATCCACAACTGCAGGTCAGAAATGGAATGTCAGTACATATGGAGACATTATATTATATTTGAATATATATATATATATATATATATATATATATATATATATATATATATATATATATATATATATATATATATATATATATATATATATATATATATATATATATATATATATATATATATATATATATATATATATATATATATATATATATTCATGGTAAAACATTTCAGATTTCACTGGCAGGTATGTTTACCAAAAAATTGATTGAATACCACGAGGCCGGGTTATCCAACTTGACTTTTCGTCGACAGTGAATATACGCCCATCATATCACAGATATTCCAGCTTGTGAAACCATAAAAATGAACCTGCATCCACTGGAATTTCAGATCTGAATTTGGTGTGAAGTTATTCAGTGCTGAATACGGCATTGGCTTAACATGAAGGAATGGTAAGAGTTATAAAAACTATATTTATATTGTCTTTCCCAAAAGTATATTGTTGAAAGGTAACAGTGTAGGTAATCCGAACTTTTCAGAAAACTAGACAGATATTAACAGAATTCGTTCGAAAGCTATAAAAATACATTTTCATATATCAAAATATCTCAATACATTCTGCTCTTTCCATGTCTTAATTACTATTTTCGTATAAAGATGAATAGTTAAATCACTTAGCAGCTGAATAAATAAATAAATAAATAAATAAATAAATAAATAAATAAATAAATAAATAAATAAATAAATAAATAAATAAATAACTTAATAAATAAATAAAGAATTGGACAAGTAAATGGGTGAATGAAAATATAAATAAAGGCAAAATTAATAAGTGAATGAATATATTGATGAATGAATAAAAAAATATAAAATAAATAATCAAGTAAATAGATAAATAAAAATACCATCGCAGATTCTCTAACTAAATGACAAAAAACTTATATGCTTCACAAACAAATCTTTATGTACTCTCTGACAACACATATCGCAGCAGATATTCATAACTGAAATCCAGTTACGAATATATCAGTATCCCTTCGCCGCCAGTTAACCCTCTGATTGCAAATGAAGGCCACAGGAGGAATTCGAAATCTGCTCTCCTCTCTCTCTCTCTCTCTCTCTCTCTCTCTCTCTCTCTCTCTCTCTCTCTCTCTCTCTCTCTCTCTCTCTCCTTTTGGACTGGACTTGGAGAGATGCCTGACGGGAATTTCATGAATGCCTCTCCAGGTAAATCTGCAATTCATCTTGATTAGATTTGTAAGGTGAGTGCCATGGTCATCATCAGAGTTTCTCTCTCTCTCTCTCTCTCTCTCTCTCTCTCTCTCTCTCTCTCTCTCTCTCTCTCTCTCTCTCTCTCTCTCTCGCAAAACATATTATGTGAGATTAATCGATTTATTATTTTCTATATAAACTGAATACCAGGTAAAATTTAAGTGATTATTTTGGTAAACTGGATCACAAAATATTTCTCTGAAATTAATATTGGAGAGACCTGAACATCAAACTCAAAAATTCTTAAAAGGTTGTTTATCATTATGCAAATCACTTGATAAACTTTGACTAAAACTTTAATTGTCATTTGAAAACATACAATAATTCCAAGTTCATTTAAATACTCGGTAAAATGGACACCATCAATGAAGGACAATTCTTCAATTCTCCTTTTCAAAAATGTTGTTTTAATTATAAGTGAAATTATGATGACTGATGATCTTTCCATTAGAAACATTACGGATGTTTTCCATAAAGAGAAATTCTGTCATAATATTTGGCATCTGGAAATACTAAAATGAATAATCTTATTGTAATCGAAATTTTGACTATATATCTTCCGTATGATATATATGAATATTTCACCTTATATCAGGAATCAAAACAAAACTTATTCCTGTCAGATAAATCAACTGAAGTCAAACAAATTACAATTTATATAAAAAAAACTCGAATTGACATGAAAATTAACGATATTTTGGAACATGAAATTCATACTTTTTATTGCAGAATGGTATGTAATTAATTGTAGTTTTCTGAAACTCTATTATTATTATTATTATTATTATTATTATTATTATTATTATTATTATTATTATTATTATTATTATTATTATTATTATTAGCACTCTTTCTGTCAGAAAGGGTACTAAAATTACCAGGTATAGACGTCAGCAAAAAGAAAAAAGAAATACTACCGAGAAAATGTTATTATTATTATTATTATTATTATTATTATTATTATTATTATTATTATTATTATTATTATTATTATTATGGTAAATAAACTTTCCAAGTATAAACATAATTAGGGAAGCTATAATCATCCCAGTTTCTTCATTCTATAAATACATACATACTCAGTATTAAGTGTTCTCATATACCTAGTATTAAACCGTTGCATTACCTTTGTAATAACAAGACAATTACCTTCTACAAAAGTAATTTCCTAGTTCCTTTTCGTGTAACCTCATTGACCTTTCATGTATGACCCTAGCGTGATTCCTACGAGTCATTTCTACCTGTCATTTTACAGCATTGGCTGATCGCACTAATGATATAGATATACTGTTGATTATTCCGGAACAGCAGTAATGGCACAATAAATTTAGTTCCCTGTCATGGATCATGCGACGGAGGATTGGAAAGAAAGGAGTTATGTAATGGGAGGTTCTTCCTGATGTTGGATGACTCCTTGTTGTGAATCTGTGGAAGGGTTGAAGCAAGGTCAAGACTGGCGTCTGTTATTCATCTCCTAGAATAATAATAATAATAATAATAATAATAATAATAATAATAATAATAATAATAATAATAATAATAATAATAATAATAAGAAGAAGAAGAAGAAGAAGAAGAAGAAGAAGAAGAAGAAGAAGAAGAAGAAGAGTTTTAGGAAACTGAATCTGAGAAAAGTTTAGAACAAATTCATGACTGGTGTCTTTTATGCATCTCCTAGAATAATAATAATAATAATAATAATAATAATAATAATAATAATAATAATAATAATAATAATAATAATAATAATAATAATAATAATAATAATAATAATAATAATAATAATAATAGTTTTAGGAAACTGAATCTGAGAAAAGTTTGGAGCATAATCAAGACTGGTGTCTTTTTTGCATCTCCTAGAATAATAATAATAATAATAATAATAATAATAATAATAATAATAATAATAATAATAATAATAATAATAATAATAATAAAATTTCAGGAAACTGCAATTAATTAAATATCGTCCTGCAATATAAAGTGTAAACTTCATGTTCAAAAATATCGTTAATTTTCACGTCAGTTCAAGTTTTTTTTATACAAATTGTAATTTGTTTATTTCAGTTGATTTATTTGACTAGAATAACTTTTGTTTTGATTCCTGATATAAAGTGAAATATTCATATATATCATAAGGAAGATATATCGTCAAACTTTCAATTACAATATGATTTATTAATTTTGGTATTTCCAGGCGTCAAATATTATGACTGAATCTCTCTTTATGAATAAACATTCGTAACCTTTCAAATGAAAGTTCATCATTCTTCACAATTAGATTAAAAGAACATTATAAAAAGGAGAATTGAGGAACTGTCGTGATTTCGTCGACTCCTAGACGCTAATACACATACAAATAAAACACGACTAAACATCGGAGAACGCGAGGAGTGAGTTCTCGATCCAGCCCTAAAACTACGAGAGGCCCCCGTGTTCCCGACGCGATTTAATGTCCTACATCTCCCTTATAATCCCTCGAGGAAACTGGTAGATCCCATAATGACTCGGTCGGATCCCCGGAACGGTAATGAGTGAGTCTGTTCCCGTACATTCCATTCTGTCTGACCCTATTTCCCTGAATCTTTTTCTCCCTTATGACCTCCATTATCACATCCCGGTGTCATCCGGGTCACCATTAGTTCGCTCTGCTAACGACCTACATCTACGCTTCGTCGTAGTTCGTTTTCATTTAAGAAACCATTAGTTTAGGTAAGGCGGTAATGGTCTACATTTACGGGTGTCGTCTCTACGCTGGACTTTGTTCCGCGCTTAGATGAGTTAAATGAGTCTGTTTGTTTAACTGGGCAGTGAATAATATTCCTAAATAAATGGATATTTATACCACTAATTGAGTTAACTGTAGAGTGTTTCGTTCTTATAAAGATATAGAGAATATAAAACGTTAAGGCTGTCAAAATACAAATTTCTTATTTTAGCTAAACCGAATGCATCCATTATATCAAATATTTTTGGCAGGTGAATTCAATGAAGCTTTTTTATTTCACTGAATGGAAAGTACTTGATCTAAAAAAAATTAATAGATATATTCACGCTGACCATAATATTAGTTTTATCCATTTTCAGTCATGGTAAAAAAAAAAAAAACTTACCCTTTCATGCAACCAATTCCATATAACCGAAAAGAAGTTTAACATAATATTAGTTTCACCTACTTTCAGTTAATATAAAAAAAAACTTACCCTTTCATACAACCAGTTTAATATGACCTGAAGTGAAGTTTAATTATTAAGCCAGTCGACAGCTGAAATGTATAAAAAAAATCCTTTCATGTATCATAACCTTATTTCGCGTTCTGCAAAGGGAGAAAATTACATCTGATTATAGAATCATTCCCGAGTACAATTCAATTATGAATTCATGATGCAATTTATCTTGTCTATTACTGAGTTGTGTTTCAAAGTAATAGAAGCACCGAATTAGTTCCACCAATTATATCAAGTTTTAAACGTGCAATATGTATTCATATGTAATCTAGATGCATCGATGTTGTTTTCTGTGAGCTTTCTACTCACATTATTAAACCATGATTTTATGAATTATAATTTCCATCACTTTAAAAGTATGTGTGAACAGTTCAAATTTTATTTAGCATTTGATTCCATATATTTAGTGCATATGAAAGTAGATTGGGTATGATTTATGGATAGAATATTAAAGAGCGAACAAATTTCTAGATATAATCGTCTGTCTTTTTTCAATTACCATTTTTTAAACATATTTTCGTATTCCCTCTAATTGTTATTATATTTAATACTGTTTTTCCGTTTAGACTCTTTATAGTCTTTAGCGAGACTTCTTACAGCTTTAATTTCGTTCCCTCTCTCTTTCTTCTCTCTGAATGCAGAGAGAGAGAGAGAGAGAGAGAGAGAGAGAGAGAGAGAGAGAGACAGAGAGAGAGAGAGAGAGAGAGATTTACATGACGAAATTCTTTCACTCGTTAATGTCCTCTGAGTTTCTCTGTTAACACTTCAGTAATTCCTGTATAACTACTTCAAGGTTTTGAACAAAAATTATTAAGAGGTAAACAAATTCCAAAAGTTTCCTTTTTCTGCTAAACACTTCAGAGGTTTCCCTTTCTTTAGAACGTTTTATCTATCTATCTATCTATCTATCTATCTATCTATCTATCTATCTATCTATCTATCTATCTATCTATATATCTATCTATCTGTCTGTCTGTCTATCTGTCTATCTATCTATCTATCTGTTTATCTATCTATCTATATATATGCAGATATATATATGTATATATATATATATATATATATATATATATATATATATATATATATATATATATATATATATATATATATATATATATATATATATATATATATATATATATATATATATATATATATATATAATGTTTAAACTTCATTACATGATCGCAACAAAATATGTCAGATGTACTTTAACAACACCACAACAATTCAAAAGAGAATTGAGACCCTGCATTGCAATAAAAATCACTAAAATAGATCAGGTATGATTCATTTTTTTACTTGTAGCCTTACACTGTCAGGAACTGAGGCAATATAAGAGAGGATCGAGACTAAAATCTTGCTCCACGGGACTTTTTTTGTCAGTGGGATTCTTGTCCCAGTGTAAGGAGTTTAATCTTTCTAATATTTGAATCGAGAAAGTACAGAGCATCAAAATGTGTTTAGCATTTCATAAGTACTTTGCAACCATTGCAAAATTACTTAGAAAAACAACAATCACCAAATATAAGGAAAATATGCAATGTATCTATATAAGATAAATTGTACATTGTGCCCTTTCATGTTGAAATTGAAACATGAATATCCGATAAAGTCTTGTTAATACCTTAAACCTCTCATGGATTTTTATGGTAATCCTTTTTATGAGCGTCCATAAATAGGCTCACTTAGGATTTTCTCAAATTTATAAAAATTCATGAGGGAAAACTTTATAAAAAGCAAAAAAAAAAAAAACAATGGTTAGCTTATGAGTGGTCATATCTTTTTTATTTCTTTCAACGTTTACTGGTTTTATCCATTACCATGTCATTCTTTTATTATTAGATACATTTTTCATGCGTTATACATATCTGTATGAAAATATTTCTACCTGGCAGTATTGTATCTATTATAGATTAAAATGCAAAAAGTGAGTAAAGGTTAGCGCTCACAATATTTTGGTATAAAACGATTTAGATCAGCAAATTGTAAATCTATAGCATTTTCCATTTTTGATACTTTCCATGGATTCAAATATCTATTGACTCAACAGCCTCAGTGCAAATTACTTACAGGCTTAGATTTAGCAGAATTAGGATATCAAGATCTTTCTATTTTAATCAGCAAAACGTCACAAGATTTATAAAGGTTGCTTATTAAGAAGCATAAAAAACTAGAGATATGGAATTAGGACGGAGTATGTATAAAAGAATTAAGTAATACTGGATGGGAAAAGGATTAATGCAATTGACTCTCCCAGATATTTAGGCTGATTAAGATTTAGCAATCAAATGGATTGTTTAACATATAAAAAAAAAGTTTCAAAAGCAAAAATTTCTGTACCAATCCTTTACACATTTATCAAAATCATAAGTTCCACTGACAGAAATCACAGACTTAAAATTTTAAACCCAGAA
The DNA here is from genome assembly GCF_040412425.1 of Macrobrachium rosenbergii. Taxonomy (NCBI): domain Eukaryota; kingdom Metazoa; phylum Arthropoda; class Malacostraca; order Decapoda; family Palaemonidae; genus Macrobrachium; species Macrobrachium rosenbergii. The sequence goes on along the minus strand of NC_089761.1, from coordinate 36,513,251 downwards.
GCATCCATTCCTGAAAACAATATCTTCACAAGCGGACCATTGATTTCTATGACACTGCTGAAACAATGGAACATCTAAGTTATTCCTAATAAAAGCAGAGTAAACACCGAAGCAATAGGAAACGAGCATTGGAACGAGAACGGAATGTGTGGTAATAACTGCAACCAACTTGCTCTAATTTCCTGCTGTGTACATTTTGCTGGGCAATGAGCAAAGCAAGCTTTACCCCCCTTTAATCTCGTATTTGCTCATTTAACTACACACTAATGAGCTTTTGATAGGAATAGAGGGTAGAGCTACACAGGCGTAGGTACGCCGGGGTGGGGGAGGGGAGGGGGCAGAGATAGAGAAGGAGAGAGAGAGAGAGAGAGAGAGAGAGAGAGAGAGAGAGAGAGAGAGAGAGAGAGAGAGAGAAACATAAGCGCTTGTGTTTATTAAGGGCTGTTAACTGATGTGCAATAATAGATATATACACAGTGTTGGCAAAGACAACTTGAACACACACAAACACACACTCACACACACACACACATACACACACACACACACACACACACACACACACACATATATATATATATATATATATATATATATATATATATATATATATATATATATATATATATATATATATATATATTTATATATATATATATATATATATATATATATATATATATATATGTGTGTGTGTGTGTGTGTGTGTGTGTGTGTGTGTGTGTGTGTGTGCAGACCCCAAGCCACCTCATCCTTAGTGAGCAAAAAGCAAATTTGAACTATTAAAATGGCAAATAGGGCGCCACCCTTCCAGCCATCATTATTCTGGTATCGTCCATCCTAATTTGAGAAAACTTCTTGAAAAGTCTGATTCAAGACCAGTAGAATGGGTCGAGAATCATAAGTAATTTTTGTTCTTTGAAGCCCTGTAATCATCTTCATTACAGTGTCATTATGCGTAATTGATCTGTTACTCTTCGAAGAACTTCATTGCCTTCACATTCCATTACTTCAGATGGGGAAGAGGAAGGGAGAGAGAGAGAGAGAGAGAGAGAGAGAGAGAGAGAGAGAGAGAGAGAGAGAGAGAGAGAGAGATCACGTTTTTTGACGCAGATCAAGAAACATTTGAATTATTATTTAATAATAATAATAATAATAATAATAATAATAATAATAATAATAATAATAATAATAATAATAATAATAATAATAATAATAATAAACTGAAACTTTATGCAAAAAAATGTTTTATGGTACTAGTTATCATTACTACCGAGAGTCCATTCTTGACCCTTAGATATTTTCTTGAAAAATTTTTTTTTTCTTCTAGTAACAAAAATCCAGTAAAATTCTGATGTCCAGTTTTTAATTTATAGGAAAATAAGTTTTCCTTGCTTTAATATATATATATATATATATATATATATATATATATATATATATATATATATATATATATATATATATATATATATATATATATAACATATATAACTAAATGGAACTACTTAAGGACAAACATACATATAAGATAAACGGAAAGAGCTTTTGGAATGAGCCGTCAGACCGGAGAGCATAATTGGTTCCTGGTTCAGACTTGTACCATGTAAATCCATTTCATGTTTCAAGGCTTTTATTTTCCATTAATGACTGCATGTTAGAAATGCTTAATCTGTTTTGCTTTCAGCATTATCAGACAAAGCACGTCAGTTCGTTTTTTTTTTTACATAAAATAGATAATCATGTGGTATTTGAAGTCACTAACGATTCAGAGAATATTGATGTATTTGAAACAAATTTATGAATGGGACAGATGCCATTCATGTTTTTAACAAGGGATAGTATATTCTCAATGAAGTAGTATTTGTACGCTCGTCTCCCTTCAGTTTTATTGAGGATAAAGTTAAAAAAACAAATTGAATTTCTTAACTGGCATTGACTTGTAAGTTTAGCTGAACCACGAGAGAGAGAGAGAGAGAGAGAGAGAGAGAGAGAGAGAGAGAGAGAGAGAGAGAGAGAGAGAGAGAGAGAGATTCTTAATTCTGTTGTAAAGTTTAGGGTAATTGTCATACTAAAAGCCAGAGAGAGAGAGAGAGAGAGAGAGAGAGAGAGAGAGAGAGAGAGAGAGAGAGAGAGAGAGAGAGAGAGATTCTTAATTATGTTGTAAAGTTTAGGGTAACTGTCATACTAAAAGCCAGAGAGAGAGAGAGAGAGAGAGAGAGAGAGAGAGAGAGAGAGAGAGAGAGAGAGAGAGAGAGAGATTTATTGCTCCACTTTAATAAAAAAAAAACACCTTACTCCAAGGAAATGCTTACAAGATACGTTTAATGAAGGCATGAATATATTACCGTTCTCTTAATGAATATCTCATTAACAGCAAATCATGATGATAAGACCATTAACGAGGCACCTTATCTTACGCGGCGCAAGTTCCTTGCTTGAATCTTTAAAACATAATTACTGCTTTTTTTCAGATAAATTTGCCCGGAATCCTTCTAGAATTTTGTGGGGTTTTAACCGGAGGCAACGAAAAAAGTTATCAATTTATTATTTTTCACCCAGTCTAATTCTAACAATAGATATCTTCTGGTTAAGAAGGCTTTCGCATAATATAATACAAATATTTGGAACATCAGATAAAAGATAATTGTCATGAATTGCATGATATAGAACTAAATTAATACAAAAATACACGAATATAGATTATTGGGATTGTCCATCAGTTCAAAATTAGAGTTTTAAAATCCATTTCTTGAATAATTATTCATCTCGCCTGTTGATGAATAGTGACTTACTCATTTTATGAGTTGATGAGAATTGATGTATGTTCGAAGCATTCATCTCGGTATCTCAGGATGCTGATAAGTTTAAAGTAGACTGTGATGATACCTGTATGTGCTGTATATTATTTATTTTGGTTTTGTTATTTAGATGGAGTATGAAAATATGTTCAGTATTTGCCAGGACACTTCGGTACTAAATTATTTACGAATCAACGAAGGTGAATTATAATCGAAAAAGAATGGTCAGATAATATTTACAGCAAGCATCTACATTTAGTTTTAAAACTCAAGTTTCTAAATCGTCGAAAAAACTAATCGTACCTCTCACGGGAATGCAGTAACTTTATATACTAGCAATTGTAATTGAGAAAGAAAGGTCAGATTCTATTTACAGCAAGCATCTACATTTAGTTTTAAAACTCAAGTTTCTAAATCGTCGAAAAAAAAAATAATCGTACCTCTCACGGGAGTCCAATAACCATATATATACTAGCAATTCTTAAGGGGCTGTATATCTCCGTACTACAAAGTTCTCTGAGGAGCAGTAAAAGTTTCCATGGGATTACCGAAAGCCATCTTATCTGATTATCGTCAGGCTAGGTCGAATCTACGACCCGTTTACAAGGGGAAAAGTAATGAAGAATCTCTTCAAATTACTTCCATAGCAAAACTATGGGACTTTAAAAGGAAGTATTAGGGACGTCGATGTAAGTTCGTAAGGCTAAGAAGTTATTTCCCAGTAGGGGATAGTGCCGTCATTGCACCTCATGCGGTGCACTGTAGGCGTTACTTAAGGCTCTTTGTAGCGTGCCTTCGGCCCCTAGCTGCAAGCCCTTTCGTTCCTTTTGCTGTACCTCCTTTCATATTCTCTTTCTTCCATCTCACTTTCCACCCTCTCCTAACAATTGATTCATAGTTCAACTATGTCTGAAAATCTAGGCTGAGAATTCATATTTTCAGGAATTCATATTTCCAGGAAATCATATTTCCAGGAATTCGTATTTCCAGAATTCATATATCCAGGAACTCATATATCCAGGAACTCATATAGCCAGGAGTTCACAGTTCCAGGAATTCAATTTTCCAGGAATTCATAGTTCCAGGAATTCAAATTTCCAGGAATTCATAGCTCCAGGAATCTATGTTTCCAGGAATTCATATTTCCAGGATTAATATTTCCAGGAATTCATATTTCCAGAATTCATTTTCCAGGAATTCATATATCCAGGAATTCATATATCCAGGAATTCACATTTCCAGATCCCATATTTCCAGGAATTCATATATTAAAGAGTTCATATTTTCACGGATTCATATTTCCTGGAACTCATATTTCCAGGAATTCATATATTCAAGAGTTCGTATTTTCACGGATTCATATTTCCTGGAACTCATATTTCCAGGAATTCAAATTTCCAGAATTCACATTTCCAGGAATTCATATTTCCAACAATTCATTTTTCTAGATTTCATATTTCCAGGAATTTAAATTTCCACAATTCACATTTCCAGGAATTCATATTTCCAGCAATTCATTTTTCTAGATTTCATATTTCCAGGAATTCAAATTTCCAGATTTTATTTCCAGGAATTCATATTTCCAGAATTCATATTTCCAGATTTCATATTTCCAAGAATTCATATTTCCAGAATTCATATTTCCAGGAATTCATATTTCCAGGAATTCCTACTTCCAGTGTTTCTCTCGTTAAGATAGATGGCGTTCTACCCAAGACTACCAGAGTTACCAAGAAAAAAAAAAACCCACGGTCGTGTGCTCCCTTATCCTTGCTTTTCAAACAACAGTCTTCTTCAAGTCTTACGCCTCTCTGTAAGTCGAGAGAAGAATCCTGACTCTGTTCAGTTAGTAGACTGCTGTGAATTTTAACTGAGATTTTCGTTGTTTTTAAACATGGATGTGAGTGAGATATATTGGTGTATTCCGTTTGGTGTAACTTTTTTGTGTTTGTGTTGTAATAATTAGGTTTCCCTACGGCTTAAATTGATCAACAGCTATGGTTTACGTGTAACTAATGTATTTTTTGTGAAAACCACTGGTAAGAAATGTTAAGTTTTCCCAGTGGAGTATCTTTGAAATTAGCAATTTTCTAATTTTAGTCTTCTGGAGGACTTTACCCATTAGGTTCATATGAGATTAGTGTCTATTAATCTTTTATTTTTGGTCGTCTTGCTTTAATACGATCAGAATTTAACTTAAATTTTTCTGTGTGATGTAACTCCATAGGTTAATCTTAAATAAATCAGTTTATTAATCTGTGATTTACATAGCGTTAACTAGTCTTTTATTCTTCCAGTTGACATCCACAGAAGACCTCCCCGTCGTTTCAACTACACCAGAGCCTGTATACAACTATGCCATGCTCGACTGGTTTTTAGCCTTGATTATCTTCACGACATCATTTATCTTATTTTACATTTGTCGACAGGCGTACTTCATGTTTCGTTGTCGGAAGGTAATGTTTTTTTTTTTTTTTCCTTAGTGTCCAGCGTAACTAGTGTTTAACTTCTACAATTGCGATTCTCAATACTCTTCAATTTAGTTTAAAGTTGTGGGCGAGTCTGTTTTCTTTACTATATTAAATATATTTCAATTATGGATTTAATTGCTAGCTTTCTTTTATAGCCGTTGTGGCAAAGGTTAAAGTAAATTTTCCCCGTTACCAGTCTTGATCAATTTTAACTTTGAATATCAGTTTTTTTTCCCCGTAATCAGTCTTGATCAATTTCAACCTTGAATGTCTTAGTTTTGAATGTCTTAGTTTTGAATGTCTTAGTTTTGAATGTCTTAGTTTTGAATGTCTTAGTTTTGAATGTCTTAGTTTTGAATGTCTTAGTTTTGAATGTCTTAGTTTTGGAGATAAAGTGAGTTGTATGAGTAACTTAACTAGTTACTTGATGCTTGAAGTCTTAGTTCAATTTTAGTTTATATGAAAGGTTACGAAGCTTTGAATATTGGAAGTTTTGTGAGTAACTTTCCCAGTTATAGCTTCATGCAATTTCAATCTTTAGTTCAATTTTAGTTTATATGAAAGTCAGGGAGTTTTGAATATATATTCAACTGTTTTGGGTTATATGGTTATAAAAAATTTAGGTAAGTTTTTGTAGCCCAAGACGTAAATGCTCATCAGTTTGCAGAGTCCCACTAACTTTTGTTTTTCTTTTTTCAGTCTCTGTAAGACCTCCCTGTCTTCTAAAAGCCCTGACGAGCAAGTCGCTTAATTCTTCGGCCATGGAGGAGAATGGTCCATAAATTCGACGATGGTCTTTGTTTTAAATCCGTTGAACTTTAATAGTAAAAATGTTCAAGCCTTGCAGCTGTTTACGTAAAGGGATTGTTGATATACAGTAATTCGGCACTTTCAGATAATTTGGTACAATCACTTCCAGCTGAAAGTGATATGGTCGAAGTGTTTTCATATCTGGTAGTTGATAACGCAGTTTGATTCCATTTTTAATTCCAGTTTGTTTGATGGAAGTGTTATCATATCTGGTAGTTGATAATGCTTGGTAAATCTAGGTTTTAATTCCAGTTTGTTAATGTTTGAATACCCTTTAATATTTGTTGGGTTGACACTTTTTAAGTTTCAAGTTTTTTGGGGGGTCATTAGCTGGACTCAATGGCTGCTTTTTAAGTGCAAATGTTGCAATATTTTTGTAGTTCTTTTAAACTTGGTGCATCTCCTCCATGAGCTGAAGTCCTAAATAGAAATAAAAACTACATTGCTTATATTATTTATCCTGAAGCTGATAAACTGCTTGAATGGCTATTTTTCCTCTTATCCTGTGACACGATAGAGCTGCGGAACTGAGGTTTTTAATATTCTTGTTAGGTCTTGAGAAAATAAGAAGCTAATGGAGTATTTTAATTCAGACTGGACATACTAGCAGATAGCTGGTGTTCTTTAAGGGGGTACATCCTCTTTACTTCCTATTGCAAAGTTAAGATAGACTAGTGGTTCCAGTTGTAGAACTGGGATTTCTTGGTAGGTGTCCTGAATAAGATAATGAGGTAATGTACCTTTATATCAAGTTTGACTGATAACAACCATTTAAACTATTCCAATTATGTCAGACATAAGTTAGAACATTAACGTTGAGACTAGAAACTATATTTTTGATAGTTGAGTTTTGATACTTGAGTTTTGATACTTGAGTTTTGATACTTGAGTTTTGATACTTGAGTTTTGATACTTGAGTTTTGATACTTGAGTTTTGATACTTGAGTTTTGATACTTGAGTTTTGATACTTGAGTTTTGATACTTGGTATCTGAAGTATTTAATACCCTGGACATAATCTAAAGTCTTAATGTAACAACTGTTAAAATAGCCTATGAAAATAGCCAGGGAAAATGGGTGTCTTGGAAATTTCTAAAAATGTCCGGTAACGTGTGAAAATATTGGCTTTAGCTCAACTGCTGTAACATTCCTGTATCTTAGTTTCTTGCTAAAGAAAAACTTGACAGCTTCATAATTATTCCTGTATCTATAGTTAATTTCTAATGGAAATAGTCCTATTTCTGGGCTCTCTATTATTCCTGTATCGAAGTTTCTTGCTAATGAGAATATTCTTATTGTCACCACACGATTCCTGCTAATGAAAATAGCCCTATTTCTGGGCATTTAATGATTTATTCCTGCATCTATGGTTTCTTGCTAATGGGATTAGTATTTTAACACTTCATGATTCCTGCTAATGAAAAGTCTAATTTCTTGACTACGTACGTGAACACTAGAAAAACTACTAAGGTTTAAACTAAGGAGCAACTAGTTTAATGTGACCCTACTTGTCACAACCCAATTGAAATGTTTCTTGTTGGAAGATAACTACAGAAGGGTCTTAATTCAAACCTATTCGTGAATTTATAAAGACAATGAAATGGTAAAGTGCAATTGTCCTTTGCTTCTCATTTTAAGTTGGCCAAATGGATGGGCACTTTTTTTTTTTTTTGAGATGCACTGGTTCCTGCTACGGTTTGTGAAGTCATACTGTAAGCTGCAATGGGTTCCACTAAAGGTGGTAATTCTGAACTGCAATAGGTTCTGAGAGCTACAATGTCTTGTGCTGAGGCTTGTGTATTCATTCTGAGCTGCAATGTATCCTGTTATGGCTTGCAGTCATTCTATGAATTGCAGCGGGTCCTGTTAAAACTTGGTCATGTGTGCTTTGTCTTCATAAGGTTGTCATTCTGAGCTGCAATTTATCCTACTAATGCTTGTAGTACAATTGTGAGCTGCAGTGGGTATTGTTAAGGCTTGTATAGTTATTTGGTGTGCTGCAATGGTTCATGCCAAATCTTGTATAGTTATTCTGTTAGCTGCAATGCATCCTGTAAGGTTTGCAGTCATTCTATGAACTACAGTGGGTCCTACTGAGGCTATTACAGTAGTCATTCTATGAACTGCAAAGGATTCGGCTACGACTTGTATAATCATTCCTTAAGCTGCAATTGGTTCCACTGAGGGATGTAGTCATTCTATGAGCTGCAATACGTCCTATTAAGGTTTGTAGCCATTCTGTGAGCGGCAGTGGATTCTGCTACGGCTTGTATAATCATTCTGGGAGCTACAGCTGGTTCTACTAAGACTTGCAGTTATTCTATGATTTGCACTATGTCCTGCTAAGGCTTGTAATTATTCTTTGTGAGCTACAGTGGATCGTGCTAAGGACTGTATAGTCCTTCTGTGAGCTACATTGGGTTCCACTAAGGGTTGTACTTATTCTATGAGCTGTAATAGGTCTTGCTAAGGCTTTCAATCAGTCTATGGGCTGCAATGGGTCGTGCTAAAGCTTCTCCAGTCATCTGATACTCTGCAATGGTCCATGCAAAGTCCTGTATAGTCATTGTATGAGCTACAATGGCCCATTGTGAGGCCGTGACTCTGAGAGTTACAGTGACTCATGCAGAGGCCTATAAAGGCATTCTGTGAGCTACTGTGTGTTATTCTGAGCTATTGTCAGCTATGCTGAGATCCAATAAGTCCCGTTACTTGTTGTAGGTCATAGAGACAATTTGTCAGCTGTCAAAGGGTCTTATTAACCAGATTTCTATTTTGGTTGAACGTCTGAATGCATTCATATCAGAATGAATTTCAGGTGCAGAAGTTTTCCAAGAATGGGGAGGATCAAGAGTTAGTTATTTGCTGAAATACAACATGCATCTGAAATTCCCATGTGATGAATTGCATCATGGTTGAAGAATAATCCACTAAATAATATATATATATATATATATATATATATATATATATATATATATATATATATATATATATATATATATATATAACATGTGTGTGTGCATGTGTTAATTCCTTAAAAGAAACAAATTTTAGATACAAAAATGTTGATGTCTGAAAAAAATATATAATTTTTTTGACACATCATCATGGCGTCTGAAAATTTTCTTCAAAGACTCAAAATTCAAATATTCAGTTCAAGTCATGTTCTACATTGATCATCGAGAATATGATTTCTTTATAGAACAGGTCTCTATGATTTTAAGGAATATTTTTTCAACTATGATGAGTATCAAATATTTTATGCAAGAGGAAGTTAAATAAATATTTACACATAAGAATTCTTGAGCGCCATGATGTTAGTATTGGACGGATGTAGATATTGTGATTGTGAGACTGACGCGTGTATTTTACTTTAGAATCATTTAAAACTGAATATGTAAATATATGAAAAAATATATTTGTTGTTGAAAATTAGCGACAGCTACAATACATTGTTTAAAGCCACCTAAACACTCATCGATGCATTACGCCAGTTTGAAGTGTTAAAAAGGTGTAAGTATTCTACGACTGCTATTTGTCTTAATGGTACTTTGACCCTCAAAAATTTAGAACTTCAACTTGAACGATGATTAGCAAGACTTTAAACCTTGTAAAACGCCATAAGGTGAACTCTTTATCTTTGAGATTATCCACTTTGCTTTTAGGCTTCACGAGACGCGGCTGTGACGGATTACTGTCCAAACTTCTAAGTTTTATTTCAAGTTTTATAAGATTTGATTACTAAGAGGAGGAGTCTGCTTAGCCCAGTGTGTTTCAGTTTCCTAAGGTAACTATCTGTCTGTGTCTGATGTGTGGAAATATGTGGTTTACTCAAGTGATCATCTTTATCCTTAGAATATTTGTATTTCTGAGAACGTTTGTGTTTTGGAAAGCTTATTATTACATTGGTGGTATTCTAATTGCTGGGATTTAGGGACAGCTCTGATAACATATAAACTAAACATGCTTAGTATATACACCATTAAGTCAGAATGTAACCCAAGAGGAACAAAGGATTATCCATTGACATATTTCACGAAAACATCATTAGGAAATTAAGCTGAAAGCGTGAAATAATCATTACAAACACCAAAGCTTCTGTGAAAACATTAAGAGTGCTAATCTATCTAGAATTACGAGGAGGTTGGCTATATTTTAAGATAATAAATTTCCCGACTTTAAATATCTTCGTTTCACTTTCTAGGAAGTTGGTTTTCAATTCGACCTTACGCAAACCACCCGCTAGTGATTATGGCCCGATTGAATCCAAATGAATTACTGCATCATGCATTACAGTTTTTCATGTGTTTTCTTTTGACGGTCGTGTTCTTATTCATGACTTTCAAGTTTCTGTTCCACACTCGCAGGAGAATGGTAAGGAATATCTCTTTTATTGTTTTGAAACCTTTCAGCTTCGTTTTTCGTATTTTTCCAAAATAATTTTTTTTTCTGGTTTGGAAAATGTTAAGAAATGACTTTTATTGTTTTGAAACATTTCAGGTTCGTTTTTCGTATTTTTCCAAAATAATTTTTTTTTTCTGGTTTGGAAAATGTTAAGGAATGTCTTTTATTGTTTTGAAACATTTCAGCTTTTTTTTCTTATTTTTCCAACTTTTTTTTCTGGTTTGGAATATGGAATGGAATACAGAGTTTAGGCCAACAGCCAAATTTTGGGACCTATGAGGGCATTCAGCGCTGAAAGGAAAATTGAGAGGAAAAGGTTACAAAGGTGTAACAGGAGGAAAACCTCGCAGTCGCACTATGAAACAATTGTTAGGAGAGGGTAGAAAATAGATGGAAGAAAGAATATGAACGGAGGTACAGTAAAAGGACTGAAAGGGGTTGCAGGTAGGGGCCGCAGGGACGCTGCAAAGAACCTTTAAGTAATACCTACAGTGCACCACGTTTAGTGCACTGACGGCACTAACCCCCTACGGTTTTTTTTGACAAAATGGATACATAAAGCTTTGATAATTTACATACTAACTCGTGACAGCCTTTTATTCGTTATTCTAAAGTATGGTTTTTAAAGTATGCTTCATATGTCACATACTAATATGCCATTTCTTATAAAATATATAGAAGCAACTGATTGTGCATCAGAAGGTTTCTTAGTAAACATACTGTTCACTCACATTGTGCACCAATTGGTGTGGCTGCAGACGTACAAGAAAAAAAACTCAACAAAATGAAATAAACTATCCCAGGAATTCTTCAAACCAACAAAGACTTAAGTACTTCTGGGTGATAAAAAAAATTTTACCTAAAATTTTCGAAAATTTATCAGTGCAAAATGCTCAATATTTCATCAAGAATTTGTTTCAAGTTTATGCTTCTGACATACTTAGGAAATGAATGAGAAAGTGTTTTTGTCACGGCATTTGAATCTTGTACTTCCTGTGAAGGGGATATGTCTTAGTTGCCTTATCTTTAGTTCAATTGTTTTAAGTTGTTTCCCACTTTGGTTTGGAATACAACTGTCATTAATTATATTAACTTATTGATTATTGCGTATGTCGTCACAAGATATTTTGTAGAATTCAAATAATGCCACGTCGAATTACAAGTTTTCTCTTTCTTTACAGCAGCCGAGGAGGATTAGGAGGCATGGACGTTTATAGAAAACAAAATTCTGCAAGACATTCGTGAGAAATTTCATTTTAGTCAATTTTAACTACTAAATTTATCACATATGATAAATTTCGGGCATCTCTATGCTGCGTGGGTATGTCTGTATGTAGCAGTAGGATTTTAAACTGCCATAATATGGCAGGAGAATAAACATTACTGTAGCGGAATTCCTTTAAAATCATGCAATGGAAGGCTACAAAAAAATCAAATTAGTTTGGATTTTAAGTTGCGAGACTAAAGATATCACGATGCATTTTGTTTCTTCAAATCTACATGCTGATTGTCAATGGTTTTGTATTGTTTTAAAGTTACGTATCTTCAATAATTTTATAGAATAAAACCTGCCGTTACGTCTGTTGGTTTCTAAATATCCTTAGCACAAAAAATTTTGTTTTACTGGTTTACATTGAGACAGCTGACGGAACGAGAATCCTGATGCCTTCAAACTGTTAATTTATTTATTTTTTCTTTTTTTTAATGAGTGATATCTTCTTTCTGAATAATACCATATTCTTTGGAAGCTTGAATTTCAAGTCAATGGCCCCTGTGGGCTTGTTCCATCTTCTGAATAATGATAATGATAATAGTATTTTAATCAACAACGACCCAGACATATACAAACTGCCATCTCATTCGTCTAAACCGTGAGTGAGAATTAACTCGAAAGGAAGTTATGTCGTCGTGGTCCTGTTTTCATATGTAATTTAATTATCTTTAATTGAATCGAGCCATAGGAAAACAAATTAGGAATTTTAATTTTTCCCCATTTCATTGAGTTGATCTACGAAAGTAAATGGATAAATGACATTTCTCTGCTTCAAGCTCTTATTCCATAAATTATTTTATAGTGAACCAATATATACTTTCATGCTTTATTGAAATTTTGAGGTTTCAAGCTTTAAAAAGCATTTTGTAAACAATACTTTTATCTGTTTCGTCACAGTACTCAAGATCTGGAAAGACTTGACTTAATATAATCTAGTTAATTGGAGAAGTGAAATTTTAATGAGGAATATAGTGAGAACATTGTAACTTTTGGTGCATAAACAAAGTGATTGATTGCAGTGCAGTGGTGCAAACGTTTCCCAGTCAACAATCTGCTTCTCGTTTTCTTTAAATTGGAAAAATGTTAATAAGAAAACGGCGCAATTGAATGATGTGGGGAAACATAACTAAACCAAACTCACAAAGTTATCATAATCAGTGTTTTGTTGCAGCGGAAGTCATAAATCATCCTACAACAACTGAAATGGTACAAATTCAGAAGAGGAACGTTGGTAGGGAACAAGGTAAAAGTTAAACGAAGGAAATATGCTAGTTAACTATTTGCTTAGTCACGAAACGATCTTACAACAAGACCTCAAAGATTTAACATTAATCTGTGAATATTTATATAAATTACGATAGCTACATATGTCAGTGACTTAGGACCATCAAGATATACAGTACATCAGTATTCATCGAAAACTGAGAGTTAACCACAGATTTGTATAGGCCCGGGGCTCATTTTCGTCGGGCAAACTGCCTTGTTTGGCTGTCAAATTATCGTGTACCTCGTCACTTCATGATGTAAATGACTGATATAATGTAAAATCCTATCAATTATCTATATTCTTTACTAACTTGCAGAATTAAATAAAACTCGTTTAGAAAAAGTCCTTTTACTTATATAACAGAACTGAACCTTTCAAACAATGAAGGAATAATTACTAAGTTCTCAATAACTAAGTTATTAGTGGATCTGTGGATGGTGAAGATATGATTTATTTGTTAAATTATCTATAACCCAGTATGAGATTCTCTTCCTTTTCAAGTCCATATTTATGGGAAAATATCTATGGATACCACCTGCTAGAACGTTGACCCCAGTATTTGATACAGTGTTCTTATTAGGAAAATATGAAATCTTTTAATACTAATGCACTTGGTTGTAATGCTCCATATTTAGGTTGTGTAAAATAATGTAGCATTTCGCTAGACAGATAACTGGCCACATTGAAAAAAATAAGAGATCATATTTTCAGTGAGTACTGTTTCAAAGTGTATCAAATATATTTATACTGTTTACAATAGAATCGAAACATCTGCAATAAAGGAATTACAAATATTGATATCTATAATAAGCAGAACCTAGCACTTTTTGATAAATATCCATTACTTCATACACTGAAAACTCAGTGTATTAATTATTTACTACTCTGTATGTTAAAACAGGTGTCCAAACTGTTATGAGCATAGACTTCAGAAGCATTCAGAACAGGCAGTGGTTTCGTTCAGAAGTTTTAAAAGCCAGTTGTTGCGAGGAATCTTTTATCAAGTCTTTTCCCAGTATTTTTTGTGTCATGCAACTTTTAGATCAACCACTGTAGCACTGACCAAAAACCGAGAATTTATTATGAATGGCTTGTTCGTCACGAGAATCCCAAAGATTATTGTTTTATTGAATTGTGCATATTCTTATTTCACTGAACAGATGTCCGGGGATTGGTTAACACCAAAATTTTATATTTCAAGTATACAGATATTCTGTTGTCAGTTACAATGTTCCTGCTTAGCAATACAATCCGATAAAATAATCATCATAGAATTATAGATTACAAGGCTTTCGGAGAAACCATTCGTGTAGTCTATTTACAGTTAAATTGCTTCTAAAAGAGGCTCAGTAGAGTAGAATATACTGAATTGTTTGTTCTTTGGATCTGTTCTGAAATAGAAGAGTGGAATTTCATACTTTTCATTTAACATACTTACAGTAATTGTCAGTCTTCTGAATGCATAATTGAGTTATTAAAGAAAACATTTATGAAATTATATGGTAAATGGTAATTTTAGTCAGTATATTAACCGAGAATAATACCGGGTTTTGTTTTTGTGAAAAACAATCTGCATCTCTTAACATCAGCAGCTTGCTTCTGTTTTCTTTTGAGGATTTAACTGACTCAGTGGTAATGCGGAGTTCAATGAACATTTTAAGGTACAAGAAACTGGAAGCTAAGATCACCTGACCTGCTAGATTTGAAATCTTGATTGGCAAATAAAGGAAAACTTGTATCTAGGCAACCTTTCATCCTTGTTTTGGAAGATAACATTTACTGATGGCCAGTCAGCTTAGATTGTGTTTTACCTGATTGTGATTGTATGTCACTTATTCTCAGACTGTAATGCTGGCAACCATTTAAGGCTTTAAAATCAATTATTTTTTCCAAAGTTACAAGACTTTAAATCCAAGGTGGTGCAGTATTTTGCTGATACACTCATTCAGTAAAACAAATTCTGGTAAATCTCTTGTTGGAGATTAATTAAAACAATTTCTGCTCAGAGAAATGTTTTGGAGCTTGAGCTTCAAAACTGAATTTCAGTTTTGATTAAAAGAGGGACAGAAAAAGATTTATAGCCTAAGAAAATCAACCATGTAACGTAAAAGGTACTGTGAGGCAGTATTTTCTGATGACAAAAAATATACACAATTAAAATCAATAGTAATTGTACAGAACCTTTGCTATAATAGCAATCTCTTTCAGACTAAGGTTAATATTGGTTTAGGTGTAAGGTGAGGTAAATATCCAGCAGTTTGGAAGTTGCATCAAAGCACAGGAACTTTTAAGTGTAATCAAGCTCTCCAAGGTTTGTCGAAATTTTGTTGTTCCCTAACATTATGGATATTTTCCTTTTACACAACACCATTCATGGGATGAAATAACATTAAACAGTCAGGGAGATTTGTTCTTTTACTTAACTTTCTGTACATGGTCATAATATACATAATGTTCTTGTATGCCATCATACACTTATATTTTTAATCAAACTATTAAATATATTGACTTGCACCTATGATAAACTTAGGAATATATCTTAACCAATAGATTTATTTAAATGTATTTCATGTACATGCTTAATTTGGATAAGTATTTGGTATCATTCTACAGCCTATATCTGGCTTTTAATATATTTGTTTCCATATTCTTAGTTTGGCATAAAATTTCAAAATCTATCACAGATCACCAAAGTTGGTCTGACTAAAAGTGACGAATTGGTGTAAGTTGGTATTGTAAACAAATTGTAAAATTAAAATGTTTTGATTCTAGTTTTCTGAGAAAATTTTTAGCATGTATGGTAAAAATATACAGATTTTACAAATTTATCACTGTTTTTTACTCTAGAATTAAATGAAAGTTTGAAAACAGGTTAAAAAATATTTAATTTCATATTTTATGCAAAAAACAGAATAAGTCTGAGAAGGAAAGAATTATAATAAAATTTGATTTGCATCAATTTCTTTGGCATGTTTTATAGAACATGATTATTATGGTACTAATTGTGAAGATTATTACTAAGTTTCAGGGTATAAATCTTCTTTATGTCTTTGAATATAATACCTTTAAACTAGACCAAATATGATTATTACCTTATAATATAGATATTTCAAATAATAATAACTGATATGTAAGTCATCAGGAGAAATAATACTGAAATAAGCATAACGAAAAAAAAAAAAAAAACATCAAAACATCATTATGCTCAAAAGAATATAATCCTAAATATTAAAACAAAGTCATGGACTAAAAAAATCACAGAAGGCCAAATCAGGGATTCTGTTTTTGCACAAACTAAAGTTGGAGCTTTAGCAGATTTTGATATTAAAAACAAATCACAGCCAATGAAACATGCAATGTCTCTTTCCATAACTATATCATATACTCTTTTTGACTACTTGAGCTTCAAATAGGCTCAAAAGACTATATATGAATTATCACAGTCTACAAAAAATATTTAATGTAACTTAAATTCCAACGTCAGTGACTAGTAAGTGGTTTCCTTCCTGCCTTGAATTTAATGGAGTTTCTTTTATAATGCCCCAGTATTCAATGGAATGTTCCTTCTTTGTTGACCAATTTCTCTTTTGGATTCTGAAATGAAAAACAAAAGGTTACACACACAGATATTAGAGGAGATATGGACTAAGGCATAAGTGCTCAAACCCAGGCCTTTTTTTTTATTATAAATACAGCCATCCTTATGCAGGCACAGGCTCTTGCTTCTAGAACAGGCTGTAAAAAGCCTTGCAAGTACTGATGCTTTTGTTTATAATTCCCTTCTTAGGCACAGGTTAGAATCCTGGCCAGGGTTGATTTGCTTATCATACATAAATTCCTTTTGGGTGTGGGTTTTTCCTTAAGTGGAGTGAATTTCATATCAAGGGTATCCGTTGCTTAATATGTATAGAATACAAAAAGTCATGTATGCAAAAGTAAAAAAATATGTATATATGTGTGTGTATGTGTTTGTGTGTATGGATAGATATATAGATAGATATTCAAAACAAATTAACCATAGATACTATCACACACCTTCTTCATTTCCTAGCGTATGGGAATGGACGGCCAACTTTACATTCCGGCTTCATCTCGCATCGCCAACAGAACAACCAGAATACTGATAAACCTCAGGAAGAAGAAGACCTCTAAGAAAGTGACCAGTTCTCGCCTGTAGAAATTCAGGACGTTGCTGAAATTTGTGGTGCGTCCTGAGATCAAGTCCAGCAATTCCTGGAACTCGGGATCCAGCATGGCTTCCAAAGCAGCTGCAAGACCTTCGTCTTCGTCCATCTGGAATGTAAAGGTTCGTTCATGAATTCTGCTTTCATGAGTATGAAACTGCCTTTTCGTAAAATGAAACCATTTACGATTTGATTTTGCCGTTCTCAAACGATTAAGGATGCTCCAAGGAAAATTAATTTTATATCATTGATTGGGAGTTATTTTTTGGCGTCATGAAATGTACCTTAAATTTGATTTTAATTGATATTCACATAAAACTATGGATATTTTGCGTACTGTGGAAGATACGGTTTTGTTCCTTAATTAAACTTCAGGTATAGGTATTTAATTCAATATTCCCATACGGACTTAAAATAAAACAAGGAAATTAATATGGTATATGCAAGAAAACGCTGCGAATTTCCATAAATCTGTGATTACTGAGGTCTAGAATCACAGGCTGTTTGAAAACAAAGATATGCCAGTAGTTATTTCATTCATCAATATAGGCAGAATATGTTTTCATCATATTTCATAAAACCACAAAATTGAGGATTTGATTTCATATTCCCAAACGAATTATCTGTAAATAGTATCTTTGATCCGTCTCTAGATCCCTGTCATGAAAAATCTAAGCATTGACATTTTGACTTTGAACAACGGATACACAGTTTTCATTACGACAAGACCTAGGTAATTGAGTCAGTTACTGGTCATTTTCCTAATAATAATAATAATAATAATAATAATAATAATAATAATAATAATAATAATAATAATAGACTTACCTTTATAATCATGGCCAGTTCTTAACTAATAAAAGCAAAACTGGAAAAATTTATCAGCAAAAATGAAGTCTCAGAACTAATTTGACAATATACCTTCATTCTTAGTTTATGGCAGTTAAATCATAGTTCAGCAATGAAAGTATTATAGCATTAAAACAATCCAATATTTTCTATATATAATTTGTATGAAAGTATTGAAAAGTCTCAATGAAGTTTCAAAGGCTGAGTGTTATCTAAACTATCTAAGCATTGCCACCATGTTATATAAATGCAGGGTCTCTTTACGAATTACAATCATATAATTCAATATGAAAATGAGTTATTTTCAAGGCCATACACTCCGTGGTCCTAAGGAAGAACAATAATTAACTTGTTCAATTGTTCAATGTCTGGAAACTAAGAGAAATCTGATGAAACTTGTATTGAAGATTGCATTAAACCATTATTGAAGCTACAAAAACTTCATCTAGTGAAATGTTTTGGCGTTTGGACATGGAGAATTAAAAACGTTATGAAACATGACACAGATAAACACAGAAAAAATATGAATTTGTGATTTGTACATTTATGAATACATATATATGGGTTAGTGTCCATATAATGAAAATTCGTTTTTGACCACTTGTTAATAATTACTGATAAACCGACACTGCCCATGTATTTTATCATCTCAACTTTGAAATTCCATGGTACCAAAGAAAATATAAAAAGTAACTGTGGAGAAGGATGAGAAGGACAAAGGTGCAGTCAATTATTCAGTCTACATCAACTGCCAAACACGAGATTCTTTGTTAGGGATTGCACTGAGAAGGCAGTGAAATCCAGATATCTGTAATTTTCACATTTTAAACGTTACCTTTTCCTCTGTGCCTTCAAAGCATTTACTGTATGTTTATGTAATTTCAGAGCAGAAACTACATTATTTCACCTACATACGGACATAAAATGAATTTTCATTAAAACGGTAGTTTCAGCAACCACAGGCATCTGTGTTAAGTTTAATATTTACCCCACCCTCATGAAGGGTTTCAGAGCAAATTGTACAGAAGCCACAGTCACTGCATCTCAAAGAGAGAGAGAGAGAGAGAGAGAGAGAGAGAGAGAGAGAGAGAGAGAGAGAGAGAGAGAGAGAGAGAGGCGTATGTAGCTATTTGAGTTACTCTTTTGTCATATTTTATATGTGAGGCTCTGTATTGTTGCTCTTTAGGCTGTACCTTTCTTGCGCATATGGCCACTCTATCTTGAGACAGGCTACTGAATAATAATAATAATAGTAATAATAATAATGTGTAATAAAAATCCACAGGCGCAACCGCCTGTTGAATTTGGAATAACATAACACCCGAACCAGCACTTCCGTGATGGGCCGTTATCTTCTAGCTCCGCCTGCATTTTTTTTTTAACTATTCTTAAGAAAACTACCCTTACATTTTAACGTTAGCACTGTTGAGGAACACCGTTCAAGTGTTCGAAAGTCTTTTGTTTATTTTACATAGTAATACATTTACTATATAATTGTTGATTTTTATTACACAGATTGCTTTTCACGAAATTGTGAATCTATTAGCAATAATAATAATAATAATAATAATAATAATAATAATAATAATAATAATAATAATAATGAGACCTAAAACAATGTTATCAAACATAATACGTCATGTATTTATGATGAATATATTAACTGGAAAATTGAGTCCTATAAACACACGGGTTTTGGTTTCAGAAACATCTTCAGTATGATATGGAGTTTATTATCTTCTGTTACAAATATGTATTCAGTAGAAATTTTCTAAAAAATGTTGCTTACAGAATACATAACAGAAATGTATGCATATTGTGTTTGCATGCATTTGTGGGCTTATGCATTGCAAGACAGAAATTCATGAAAGGATATTTAAATTCACTATATATTGTAAGAGTTGGCTACAATCAGAAATCCAAAGAAGGTAAATTTGTTTGATTGGAAATACAAAGCATGAATACATGAGCCTATCATTTAATAAAGTCTTGATAAAATATAGTCAATATAAAATTGTACATAATACCAACAAAAACAAAACACTTCTTTTATAATAACAACTTTTAAAACTTTGATTTAAAACAAATTAAAACAACTAATAATCTCTGCAAAGGTAAAATTTTGAATTTTCAAACAAAACAATATAAATATTTTTTTTATCTTATTTATAACAAAATAGAATGCAAAAAATCTATTAATTCAAAATGAAGTTTTTTTAAATGCAATTTAAAAAAAAATTATCTATTTTTGCAAAAGCAAATCAATTCAACTATTCTTAGAACAAAATAGAACGCAATAATCTCTCTTTAAAAGTATGTTTTTTTTTATTTAAATTATAATAAAATAAAACTGCAATCTACTTTTGCGGCAAAAGGTCTTTAAAATTCAAAATGAACAAAAATGAATTTGATTAATGATCTACCTCTGGATAAAGAGGACTCAAGTTTCTATAAAACACAACAGTTATATACTTCATTAAAACAGTTTTTAAACCTTACATCTACTAGAGCAGAAAACAATAATCTTTTGTAAAAATACTTTTGAACGTTGCAAACTTAATGAAAGTAAATCCTTGGACTTTTGACAAATGAATAACAAAAATTCAAGTACATAAATCATTTTTAAAAAATGTAAGGATAAAAATACTTTAAACTGAAAGCAATTACTTATTTCTGTGAAAGCAATTCTTTGTGTTTAGCAAAAAACTAAAAATATTACTTATAAAAGCAGATCTTGGGCCTTTTGAGAACATAAATCCAAAATTAAAAGTTTGCTTTTAACAAAAGAGAAAATAATCATACATTTTTACAAAAGCAAGTCTTGTTTTTCAGAGAAGCAAAAAGCAGCACTCTAACTTATCTGTATAATTAAATCTTAGGACTTTACCAAAAAATACACACTAAATAATCTAAGGAACTCAAGCTTTCAAACTTACTTACAAGACCAGAAAAAATCATCTATATTTGTAAAAGCATGCCTTTCTTAAAACAGAACACGAAACAATAATCCTTTTTACTTTAAATATATATCAGAATGAACTCCTTTCAATAAAATGAAATCATTTTGGCACCAAACAAAAAAAATTAATAATTTTGTTAAGAATTTAAATTTTAGTTCTAGTAAAACTGGAAAAAATAGCTTTTATGTAAAAAAAAAAAGTCGACAAAAATTGTTTTTAATGAAACAGAGTGAAATAATCTGCATCTGAAAAAAAGGTCTTTAAACTTGACTTTTGACAAAACAGAGAGCAGTCTTTGTATTCTATCCACGTAGAAAAAAAAAACCTTTAGACACCTAATAGAATTTTGCTACACCACAAATTACTCTGGCAATGTTTTGGTGAACCAGCTATGTCCTTAGAACACAGAATACCAACAGGACTCCACGATCATTGCCTCCTACTCAAAAAGGGGAAGGTTGGGAAGATTTTTTTTTTTCAACTTTTCTGTCTGAGCATCTCGAGTCATTCCTAGCCCACAGTAGGAAGATCGATGTGAGGAAGAAGACAAGAAGTCTCATGGGATGAGGCAATGGTCTCCATTGTTCACCATCCTGTGGATATTAGATGGTAAGAGCTTCCCTGATCATTTTGTCTTTCTGAAATAAGATGAATGACTTCTGGACTGAGAATTCTAAGAAGATGGTCTTTGGCTATTTATTACTGACGATGTTTGTACTCGTTCTCAAAGGCAGGAAGTAAACAGCACGGAATTGTTTTCAGTCAGGACACCAGCAATGTGCCATAGTTGTAGCAACTAAAATTTAATTAATATTGACGAATTTTATATACGATGATTCTTCAAACCAAAATGTATCCAAGATCAATCGTAGCATTTAAAAGGTAAAACAATGTTTCACGATTTTTTTACGATTATTCTTTATGATGAAATGTACCCAAAATCAACCATAGCATGAAAAAGCTAATAACATTTTTCTCACCAACCTAACCATAGTAAGGATTCATAACTACATGCCTTTATCAACAAAACAATACGAGTATTCTTCAAACTAAAATGTATCCAAGATCAATCGTAGCATTTAAAAGGTAAAAATAATTTTCACGAATTTTTTTTCCGATTATTCTTTATGATGAAATGTATCCAAAATCAACCATAGCATGAAAAAGGTAATACCATTTTTCCCACCAACCTAACCATAGTAAGGATTCATAACTACATGCCTTTATCAACAAAACAATACGATTATTCTTCAAACTAAAATGTATCCAAGATCAATCGTAGCATTTAAAAGGTAAAAATAATTTTCACGAATTTTTTCCGATTATTCTTTATGATGAAATGTATCCAAAATCAACCATAGCATGAAAAAGGTAATAACATTTTTCCCACCAACCTAACCATAGTAAGGATTCATAACTACATGCCTTTATCAACAAAACAATACGATTATTCTTCAAACTAAAATGTATCCAAGATCAATCGTAGCATTTAAAAGGTAAAAATAATTTTCACGAATTTTTTTTCCGATTATTCTTTATGATGAAATGTATCCAAAATCAACCATAGCATGAAAAAGGTAATACCATTTTTCCCACCAACCTAACCATAGTAAGGATTCATAACTACATGCCTTTATCAACAGAATAATATTATTCATCACTATATGTCAGTTTCAGTAAGCAAGCAGAACCCTCTCGTTTCAACTTACTTCCCATTGTGATTCTTGTCATAATGATTCTTTTCACAGTGATTCTTTTCAAAGTGACCCTTTTCAGCCGACGGGCGTCCAATGAGAATTTTCGTGCACAGCATCAGGATAATCATGACCAGTATTCCCAAAAACATGAAGGGCGGGAGGTCGAGGTTTATGTCTTCAAAGTGGGAGGAATTGCCAGGATTGTAGCGAATGTAGGGCTCCACTGAAATGCAAAATTTTAGAACAAAAATTAACTCCAAAAGACTTAACTGAGGGCTTAGTCGTCTTGTACTGAATTGTGGAGGTGTAGTGCTACGATAAATCAGTCTACAAGACTAGGTTGTTATCTAGTAAGGTTTTGAATTAGTAGAAACTAGACTGTCGTCTAATAGGGCACTGCTGATATGAAGGATGCGTAGACAAAAAGCCAAATCTAGAGAGTCTGAGAGATATATATATATATATATATATATATATATATATATATATATATATATATATATATATATATATATATATATATATATATATATATATATATTATATATATATGAATTAGTATATATTAAACTAATGTTTAATAGGGTGCTACTGATAAGTAAGTATACCACAATACCACTCGAATACAAAAATGCATCTCAAAAAAAAAAATCAGTAAATTGGGAATTAAAGTAATTATGCATAGAGCCCCACTATTAGGCAGAAAATTAATGAAACAAAAAGACTAGGGAATAGTCTAGTAATTCTCAAATGCAACATAAAAATGCATTACAAAGGTTTTTAGCTGCTGCCTGACAGGGTTCCGCTAAAGTAAAAAATGCAGTACAAAAATTCATGAAAAATG
This sequence comes from Macrobrachium rosenbergii, assembly GCF_040412425.1. Taxonomy (NCBI): domain Eukaryota; kingdom Metazoa; phylum Arthropoda; class Malacostraca; order Decapoda; family Palaemonidae; genus Macrobrachium; species Macrobrachium rosenbergii. The sequence goes on along the minus strand of NC_089761.1, from coordinate 36,489,689 downwards.
CACAGTACAAAAAATTTACGAAAAATGCAGAGTCCACTGATAAACAGAGACGTGCCAGAAATTTAACGAAGGACTAAAGACTCAGTGAATATTTAACGTGGCTCCAATAAAGGAATAAATTAAGAAAAACTTGTTAATCATCTGTATTACTTAGTTTTCTGTTAGTAATGCTAAGTGCCTGTTAATGCACCTAATTTAATATTAATAAAATGCAATGCATAAATTAAGTACCGAAAAATCTTAAGAGTGATTATCTTACAGAGTTTTAATGAAATCCCCTTCTCAAAAATAAGCCTGGCAAATGTGAATGAGTAAGCTTAACAAAAATTGTAATAATGCTCCCATGAGATATATAATCAAACAGAGAAACTAATCATTCAAGATTGACTACATAAAATGAATTCACTAAAACATTGT
>NC_089761.1:36461772-36484272 GCF_040412425.1 Macrobrachium rosenbergii | reverse complement strand
ACTATTATCAAATTTATTATAATCTGGATAACCTTTATTGAGTTCTCTTATATTTAAAACTATGGGAAGAGTAAGAAAATGCTGAAAAATTTGGATATTTATGTGACTGTCAAGAACAAAATATTTTAGGTAATTTGAAATATTTTAGAAATATTTTTCTAAAAGCTAAAAAAAATATTGAAGACGAAAACACTGAAAATCTAAAGAAGCTTATACGACTTTTCATTGTAAACGAAATGAAAAATCAATTTACAAACTTTATTATATTCCTATTTTGATTGGTAAGTACCAATCAAAATAGGAATATAATAAAGTTTGTAAATGATTTTTTCATTTCGTTTACAATGATAAGTTGTATAAGCTTCTTTAGATTTTCAGTGTTGAGACTGGTGCTTCATGAGTGCCATATATTCAAAGTTTTTTTTTTTTTCTTTATTCCAGTGGTTCCGTTGGCAACAGCGTCCTCACGAAAGTACAAGCACCATAGATAAGAATTGTTATGTACTGGCTAAGGACCCTAAAGATATCTTATCTCTGAACTACACTTGTTTTCGGCATTTTCTCCCTCGAATTAATTTTAACGATTATTTCCACGCGTTTCTTGGATTCCTGAAAGGTAAACTGTATGGAAAAAATAACAATAACAACTGTTACTTATAATATTTAACTTTGATGATTCGCTTAATTGAGTCTCTAAGAAGTCAATCTCTGGCGACTATTTTGAATTCACTTAACAATAATGATGATAAGCAACAGTTGGTATTGTTACCTTTTTCCAAAAATTTTACCTTACAAGAATCGAAGAAATACGAAAGGAGGACTAAATGTAATTCAAAAGTTATAATAAGTAATGGATCATTTTTGTATTTGCTGTGACCTTCGACCAACATCAAATAACATTTTTGAGTACCGTACTTCACAAAGGCGGCTACTTGTAGCCTCTACGCAGTATCACAAAGCGTTGTCGAGAGAGGCCTACCGCCACATTTTTATCAGTGGCGGCCGTTCGGCTCAGTAGGCCTACTAGCTCGGACTCAAAAGTCCCGCCTCCTTCTTTATATGCCTCGTCTTGCATAAAAAAAAAAAAAAACCTGACAAACAACTCTCTTGGCACGACGAAAGTGAAAAGACTCAGTCGTTGTTAAGGGAAGCTTTACAAATTAAAAACACTTTAACTGGTTTTTACAAATATTGGTCTTACATCTTGGGAATATTTTTTTTCTTTATCAAGATGATTTTTTAAGTTGTAATAATAATTTCGATATGTAGAACATCTCATATATATATATATATATATATATATATATATATATATATATATATATATATATATATATATATATATATATATATATATATATATATATATAGAGATATATATATATATATATATATATATATATATATATATATATATATCCCTATATATAAATCATGTATAGAGAGAGAGAGAGAAATCATGAGAAATGGTCGAAAGACTGATAAACAAGACTGATAAACAAGTTAATCCCCACCTCTCTCCCTCTCTCTCTCTCTCTCTCTCTCTCTCTCTCTCTCTCTCTCTCTCTCTCTCTCTCTTTGCAAATAGCAAAGAAAACTAAACGATGAAAAAAAAAAATGATGAATTAACTAATACAAAAATATAACAGTCCCTTCAGTCTCTTCAAAATTAAGTAACGAGAAAGCCAAAAGATAACGAAAATTAAAATAATTAAATAAACAAATGGTTATCATCACGATTTCAAATAAAAAAAAAACTGCTATAAGACAGGTATATAACTTCGTAGCACTCCTCTCTTAACGAACGAGAAAGTTACATCTAACAGCGCTGTTGATACCTGGCAATGTTCTTTAATTTGCTTTATACTTTGGGTCTAACTCCAGCTCTGTCTAACTCCTTGGTGAGCTGGACGTCCATGTGCTATGTGAAGAGATCATTAAGTTTTTCATAATGTAAAATGTGAGCAACTATCACTTATTTCCAAATAATGAATCAATGTTTTCATATGTATAAACATTACATTTGCATGACAGTGAACTTAATATTTCAAAATATTGATATTCGGCTTTTTATTTGAAAAGTTAGTAACTATTATTGTGATATGACTTTTCTTTGAGTGAATATCAAAGTTGTTTTCTACACTTAATAATACCCAGTCTTTTAAGAATATATCTGTAAACAATCCAGAATATCATTAGCAAACTTTATTCTATTCAGACGTGAGAAAATGAGATGTTTTTATTTTTGGCATTGTGGTATGCTTTTATATCTGTAATCAATCCAAAATATCAGTAGTGAACTTTATTCTATTCAGAAGTGAGAAAATGAGATGAGATATGTTTTTATTTTTGGCAGTGTGGTATAGTTTTATTCCTGGTTCGCTACTGTTGTGAATTCAAGATTGTTCAATCTTCTTGTAGGCAACGTTTAGCCTACGCTAGGAATGTGTATTCACGCATGCGTAGTTCCAACTAGAAATGCCTGGAAAACGATAAATAAAAAATAAGCCTTTTTTTTTCAGAGGTAGCCAGTCGTCCTAGACTAGTGAAAGGCCAGCGAGCAGCAGGGTTATTGAACGGGAGGATTAAGTTACAAGCCTAAATCTAATCCCGAAAGGCATCTATGGGTAAAGGGGATAAGATATTTCTAAGGGACAGCCAGAGGCGTCCATTCAGCTGATTATTAGTTCTCGAGAGGCAAAGGGAGGCAGGTGTCGTGTCTGTGAGTGTTGTCTAGATTTTTGTGATTTTATTTACCTATTTCAGTGTCTTAAATTTTCCTCATTTTAATGTTGCTTACTTTCACTTTTCTTAATGGAAAATTCTTGGCTATTTGACAGTTACCGGGTTCATTACACTGCTTGTGGTGGTAATTATTTTTCGTACTCAACGACATCCTGCAAGGAAATTCTGTGTATTGTAATATTTATTACTTGGATATTTTATTCATCTCAAGTTTTTTATAAATTCTTTGTATCACAATATTTATTACTTGGATAGTTTATTAATCTCAAGTTTTTCATATGAAGTCTTTGTAGTGTAATATTTATTACTTGGGTATTTCATTAATCTCAAGTTTTTCTCATAAAGTCTTTGTATTGTAATATTTATTACTTGGATATTTTATTAAAATCACGTTTTTTTTAGACTGTGTGGCACCTTGCAGTGTTAAGTATCATTTCAAGTTATGTATTCTTTGAAAATCTGCCATTTTGTAATAGTAATTCTTCATTATTTACATTTTGTGGTCTTGAAGTGTGTTATTCCCTTACAAATTTTCATTATTGTGGAGTTGTGTCGTCTTGGACATTCTGGCTGCAATGTAATTTAATTGTATTTTTGTGACTCAAATGGAGTCCTTATTAACATTTTGTCAAGTTATTACCTTGGAGGTCCGAAGGATGTGAACCTCTTATTTGGCTGAAGTGTTTTCACGTGGTTTTTAATGAAAATGTTTTACTTTGTGTAGTATTCTGTGACGCCTTGCAAATGCCACTTGCAATTCAAACTTTATATTGCTCTTCTTAATTCTCTGGTTTTCTGAATTCGTACTCTTATTGGTTTTCAACGACACTTTAACTTTTGTCCAATACTCTACTTTGGGATTCTGTACTCTTTGAATTTTTTAAAAGCCACAAGGCTCTAATGATTGTTTTTTTATCTTCCAATATTTTTTTGTTTGCACTTTCAATAAAATCTTACTTCGCAGTGCTCTGTATTCTTTGAAATTTTTAAAAGCCACAACGCTCTATGTTTGTTTTTTATCTTCCAATATTTTTTTTTTTTTTGCACTTTCATTAAAATTTTACTTTGCAGTGTTATCATCTTGCTATCTCCATGTCTGAAGCGGCTCGTTTGTTGACATTTTCCAGTCTGAATCATTAATGTGCATTGGTGCGTGTGCTTCTGCAGTGTGAAGTCTTTTTCACATGGATGACATTCAGTGCCTGATTAAAAATAATGTTTCTTCTTTTCGTATGAATAGATGTTTCATATTATGGTATTAATAAGTTAATGAACTTTGCAAGCTTACATATGAGAGGGTTTTTAATCTTATTCATAACAACAAAATTCTGTATAATTCTATCGACCTTTCAGTCAAAATGCAAACGCAAAAAGTCGAAGTGGAAATTTATAAGTGTGTCTGAATTAACTAGTATATCAAGACCATTGTGTATAATTATTTTCTATTATTTAAGAACATTATTTCCTCATCAGTGGCCATTTAATGCATAAAGGTGATCACTGTGTGCAGAACATAATTTCTTCATATTTCTTGCACTTGAATCTTAAGTCTTTGAAATGATAAGCATATCCCCGCCCCCCCAGGCCTAGAATCCGAGAAGTTAAGAGGGCATTGTGGCTATTACAATTACATATGTATCTGGTAAAAAGTGACCGGTAGATTCTACATGTGAAGTAACATTACAAACTCCCATAAGCATTTTAGTTCAAAGAATTTTTGTACAGTATTTTGATTAGCAGTAAAATGTTTTGAGATTTTATAACATATAAACATATATTGATTATATTTCAGGGAATATATTTGAGGTTCAGGAACCTTAAGTAAGGTTAAGTAAGATATTGCAAGGGTAGGACTGGCTTAACAAGGCTAGGCTAGACATGCAGTGCTATTCAAAAAATGGAAATTTTGCAACAGAGAGAGAGAGAGAGAGAGAGAGAGAGAGAGAGAGAGAGAGAGAGAGAGAGAGAATATAACATAAATAAAATATAAATGCATAACTGAGGAATGAGGACATAAATATGCTATTATTATTATTATTATTATTATTATTATTATTATTATTATTATTATTATTATTATTATTATTATTATTATTAAGAATATGAACCCTATTCCTATGGAAAAAGCCTAAAAACGCCTTTGACTTGAAATTCAAGCTCCCAAAGAACAAGGTGTTCATTTGAAAGAAGCCACGGAAGATAATCGAAAATACAGAAAGAAGAGATCAATTATTAGAAAAGAAAAAGAAAATCAATAATTCTTTGAAGAGTTAAATTGATAGTTCAAAGTCATTAAAATATGGGGCACTGAATTAAATTTTAATTCATAGCAGCAAGATAAATTTAAAGGAACTGCATTTGAATTCTAATTCATAGGGCTTAGATATGTTTGAAGAGACGCCAGTATTCAATATTGTACGTTTCTAAGAATTGAAAAATTTGTCGCAATGACTATGTGGGATTTTTTGTTCCAAATTCCTAATGATGATAACACTATTGAAGATTTGAGTGACAAGGGCCAAAATGTGCAATTTCTTGAACATATAATATGAATTACTAAAAACAGAAAATAGTTGAAAGGGGCAAGTAAAAGACTGAATAATATAAAAAGAAACTTAGCATATATTAGTCCTTCTTCCTTACAAAAACTAAATTAGTTATTTTTACTGGAAAGAGTCAAGTTTATGTTCGTATAGGATGAACTCTAACCCTAAAATTTACCTGAATTCTTAAAAAAATAAAGAGAATTTTTCTTATGAAAAACCAGCTTCAATTAGTGAACGGAATTACTAAGAAAATTAAGTTAACTCATTCCTATTAAAAAGTCGAGTTCATCCGTGTAAATTATCTTAAAAATTTAGTTGTTAGTTTATACATGAACTAAAAAACCATTCTTCTTTAATGACTTTGGATGCATTGTATGATGTTATTTTATCCCTATGAACCATCTCCATCGCTACATATGATTTTGAATGCAAAGAATCTGTTAACTTATTACTATGAAAAAGCATTATACCTAACTACATACATACCGTACATAATTTTGACTTTAAACAGTTTTGGCAATTGTCGACTTAAAACAACCCTGTCAGTCCCTACATACAAATCTAAATCCAGAAACCTTGATAACTTATTTTTGACAACGGCGTTGTCACCTCTATATACGCAGTTTTAATACAAAATACTTGCCAGTTTATTCCTATAAGAAAACTATCAGATTCTACATAGCCTACATATAAATTGTAATATTAAAAATAGCCAATTTATGTCTATAAACTGTCCAGCTTTTTATGTGATATAGAACATAATTTCTAAATATAAAAGTTTATCTCATATATAAATGTCTGTCCATTATTATGACATAACAGTGTCATGAAATTATGTTCCTGAGTATATCAGCTTGATATTTCAGAAAGCAGAATATCATTACTATCTATACCTGGGATTTACCAAGTAAAATATATTGAACCAACATTACCAAGAAAAACTCTATCTTACTTAAATAATACAATATCAGTTATTAGTTTTTTTTATGCTGCTCTGGTAATAATTAAAGCCTATTCCTGAGATTAGAAAAAAAAATCCTGTTCATTTCTTGAAATTAGCCCTACCAGTACCTATAGACTGTTTAAATACAGCTGAACACTTGTCTAATAAATTCATTAGTGAGATGAGACTATCATATATGCTTTCTTAATATGCATTAATATCTAATAACACAGAATACCAGCGCACTATCGAAATCTATTAGCTATCAGCTAAAATACACCTGAATCAGATTATTGAGAAGATATCTGTACCTATGAAAATAAATTTTTCATTTTTAATAACTGCTAATAACCCGATTCCAATTTTGAAAAAAAATACAGGAGAAGAATCACCTGCTAGGACCCAGTGACTAATCGAATTTATAAAAATGCCTGAGGATAACTTCATTTTTTCAGAATAGCTTTACATGCACAGAGTTGACTCTTGAAATTATAAGAACCAACACAACAAGAATGTATAGAATATATAAATATACATACATACATACACACACAATATATATATATATATATATATATATATATATATATATATATATATATATATATATATATATATATATATATATATATATATATATATTGGTATTATTTTTTTATGGACATTAATTGCTTTCAACATAAAATATAGGTTTTTTCTGTTGCATTATGATATGATTTGAATGATTTTGAGGTTTATTTCCATCGCAAATGAATACTTATCCTTCCCCGGCAAATGATATATACAAAATTAATAAAATTACGACTTGTCAGAATACTGCACCCCCTCTCCATAGCTAATACGGCAAAACTGTAATCAGTAAACACAGTTTTGCCGTATTAGCTATGGAGGGGGGGCAGTATTCTGACAAGTCGTAATTTTATTAATTTTGTATACAGTATATCATTTGCCGGGGAAGGATAAGTATTCATTTGCGATGGAAATAAACCTCAAAATCATGCAAATCACATCATAATACAACAGAAAAACCTATATTTTATGTTGAAAGCAATTAATGTCCATAAGTAAAATAATACCATATATATATATATATATATATATATATATATATATATATATATATATATATATATATATATATATATATATATATATATATATATATATATATATATATATATATATATATATATATATATATATATATATATATATATATATATATATATATATATATATATATATATATATATATATATATATATATATATATATATATATATATATATATATATATATATATATATATATATATATATATATATATATATATATATATATATATATATATATATATATATATATATATATATATATATATATATATATATATATATATATATATATATATATATATATATATATATATATACATATACATATATATACATATATATACATATACATATACATACATATATATATAATCATAAATAAATGCTAATCAGAAATACAAAATCATTCATCAGGACATCAGTTCATTTACCAAAACAACTCTACTCTTTTTGTTTCTAAATAATATTATAAAAATTCCAGCTCCCTCTAAAACAACACAGTCCATTATCTTATGTCTACTTTAAGACAAGAAAGAAAAAAAGTAAAACATTATAAACAGCACCTCACACATTAAAACCCTTGCTCTTGTGGTGTCTTCAGATAAATAGAATAATAGTACTTTTTCATTTATTCAGGACAGCTCTATCCATGAAAACATATCGCCTATTACGTATGAGGTGTTCTATCACATTCCTAAAACGATTCCTAGCATACATCCTTTTGAATGGCAGATGATATATTTAACTGCGTGTGTTAAGGAGAGATGGTTTTTGGGTACCTAAAGGCAAAGTGAATAGTCGGCAAGCTGGAAAAACTAATTTATTTTCGACTTTCAAAATGTTTCTGGCGGGGACAGAAAAATAGCGAACCCTTAAATGAATAACGCCTTTTCTATTGCCTATTTCATTTTACCATAGTTAAACAGATTAAACAGACGATCTGAATGAACCCGTTGTAATCTATTCACTTGACAAAGATTACGCGAAAAACTTTTAGATATTCAGTTTTAATTGTTTTGAGGGAAAAAACGTGCATGAAAACCATTACTTCCTGTAGAACTAAAAACTTGTGTGAACAATAGTTAAAAAGCTTTCCTTACCAATTAAGCGCAGCCCCAAAAATTCTAAGAACGATATATTCAATTCTCCCTCCAGAACCACTCCGAGATTGTTACGAATTTTAAAAAATACGTGCTATCTAGTTTCGTCTTCTCAGCTTTGTGGCTTCGAACCCAAGGTAAACAAACCAGAGGACACCAATGCATGCGAGAGAAGTTTTAAACTAAACTACGGGAACGTTATAAGGATACCGAGTAAACCACCGAAATTTCAGAGCACAAGACAATCCCACAAACTGTTTACATCTGCAAGACAAACGCCTAATTACCAAGAGAAAACCGCCATTTACTTAACTGTTTAAGAGTTGTCCTGAGAAGCACGACGTATCTGGAAGAGCGTACAGCGTGGAATAGTAAATTCTTATAAAATTTTACCCACGTTAGGGAGAGTGGGAGACCGAGACAAGTTCCTCCACCAATAGGAAGCGAGACGCTTTTTTGCTTGCTTTCACTTAACCGTGACGTCACAGGCTGCCGAAATAGGCCTAACGACGATTCGTCGCATTTAACAATTTGGCACGTTTAACTTCAGTAGTGGAATTTTATGGAGTTAAAAGACTGATAAAAATCATAATTTGAGGTTATTCTATTAATGCCAAGATCAAATTAATACGAGAGAAAGGACTTAGAGAACCCCCAGTCAGCGTCTGGCCATCAATGGCATCTCCCGTGACGTGGTTACTATGTATTTTATTTCTAGTTTTTTTTTCTTTTATTTAAAAAAAAGTAGAGGCTGTTTTCGTAACAAGCTCCTCTTCTATATTATGATTCTCGAATATTCCTTTGGAAGAATCTGGAAAATTTCGAAACTTTGTGAAGCCTTGGTTCTTGTGCACTCTGCTCACTCTCTTCTTATCTTTTTTTTTTTCTCATTTTCTTGTGAACATTGCCCTCCCCTACGATTGCTGTTGCCAACAGGATTTCACGGCAAGGTGTGTCTATTAGAATAGAAAAAAATCATATTCTTAGGAAATTGTTTCAATTTACCTCGTACTTATGACAAAAACCGACGAACAATTGAGTTCTCTCTTCTGTTCATGATGACAACATTGGAATATTAATTGTGACAACAGCAACCTACAAAAGTAATAGATCAATAAAGAATATTTTCTAAAATTTTTACCAAATGTTTAATTCAGTAGCAGATACTTTTTTGAAAAGTATCTGCTAAAACTAAAAACTAAAACTAAATTTAATTTATGTATACATTAATTTAAAACTAAATTAATGTATACATAAGTTTTATATGCCTTAGTTATAAATCTACCAGAAAAAAACTTTATACTGGAGATTGAGTCTATGTTACTTGAGATAAATCTGGACTTGATTGTCATAAAAAAAGCAGCATTTTACTATTTATTATGCTGTTAATAACTTTCAACAAAAATTTAACTCTCAGATGAATCATCAAATCACTGATATTCAAAATGTGTATTGGACGTACGTTGAGTATATCCATGAAGAAGGCTCTTATATAAAAAAAAATTTTATATTGTAGATAAAAATTCCTAGAAACATAAATAAAATGTCTGTAATAGTCTGAGGCTGAAAAGTTTAAGGAAAATATGTAGTAAATAGCTATAATAAAAAATATATTTAAATGAAAATAAGTAAGATTTTTGTCGAAAAAGACATACGTTGAGAATATCCATGAAGAAGGCACTTGTATATATATATAAAAATGTTTTACAGTACATAAAAATTCCTAGAAACGTAAATAAAATGTTTGTAATAGATTGAAGCTGAAAAGCTTAAGGAAAGCATATAGTAAATAGCTGAAATAGAAAAATTTTTCCAAAAGAAAATAAGTAAGATTTTCGTCGAAAAATAATTTTTAGGCTTTGCCTAACAGAATTCATGAAGAAATATAGATTTTATTTTATAAAACGACTATTTTCACTTCATTTCGCTCCAGACGACGCAGTTAAGACTTGGTATAGAATGTTATCGATGACTCCCTTGACATTGAACTTTGGAAGACACCCAAGAAACGGCTAAACCAAACTTTTGTAGACCTAAAAGCAGCCTGTGTCCTTTTACCGAAGGACGAATTCAGTCAGTATCAGTGACCAATCAAAATTGGGCGTTTTAGGCCTAAGGAGGAGGACTTGATTGTTTATAGAGAGGCGCCTCCTAAAATTTAGGCCTATAGGCCACTAAGATATTCGAATGTTGCCAGCTTTGTTTTTCGAGTCCAAATGGAAGGGAGAATTAGCCAAATTCTCCATTCTCGCCTGAGATCCTTCCTCCACCACTCGTCATGCCAACTCCGGCCTCTGCTGACCAACTGGATCGCATGATTGTGAGTATAACTGGCTGAAGTTAGTTTCTAGTGAAGTAGCAGTTGACAAAACTAAACTTAGTTTCAACTTTGAGGTGTGTACAGACTCAGGAAACCAAAGGTAACTCTTGTTTCACATATTGAGATGTTACAGGCTCAGGAAACTAAACTTAGTTCCAACTTTGAGTGACAGACTCAGGGAACTAAACTCAGTTTCACATGAGATGTTAGAGACCCATAAAACTAACTCTTGTTTAACATGAGATGTTACAGACTCAGGAAACTAAACTCAGTTTCACATGAGATGTTACATACTCAGGAAACTAAGCTCAGTTTCACATGAGATGTTACAGACTCAGGAAACTAAACTCAGTTTCACATGAGATGTTGCAGACTGGCAAAACAAACTCTTGTTTCAAGTGTGGTGTGAAGGTGTTTTAAGATTAGCCTCGTCTGAAGAGAAATAGTGGAGGCTTATTCCTACAAGAATTTATGATACAGTATCCTATTTAATTTATCTTTGAATGTATTTGGGGTGCAAAAGATTTGTTTTATCGTATCGTTTATTACCTCTTCCACTGGATCAAAGATTTTCTTTTGATAGCGTTTGGATGATAGAATTCGCTGACAAAACGGAATTACTCGCTGAGCAATCAGTTTGTAGATCACTAAGGAATACAAAGGAAGTTTATCACATAATAGATTTCTTTCTTGGGAGGTACTGAAGCGTTATAATGTATAATGTTCATTATTACTAACCGATATACTTGTTCTACGGATCTTAAAATATTATATAAAACCGATGGATTGGGTGTTTTGCTAAAGAAGGTAAAATTAACAGCCTCAGAACAAAACTACCATCTTTTAAAATACAAAACACGTCGTAATTCTAAAAATAAGCTCTCTTTTAGGGATTTCCTCATTCATACATTATATTTTGTTTGCGTGAGGGGCTGGTTATCAGATAAAGAAAACATGGCATTATTAATCTGACTCATGACATCATATGTATAATACCTTTCTGTGCTCCCATTCACTAGAGGTGTAAATTATTTTTGTTCACACCTACTTAGGAAACATTTGATTAAATACACAACAATTTTTACTGCTCTCGTGACGTCAAGAAACAGGTATTAGACATTTTGAATGTAATGAAAAAGGTCTGTCTGTCTGTCTGCTCTCTCTCTCTCTCTCTCTCTCTCTCTCTCTCTCTCTCTCTCTCTCTCTCTTAGTGGTAGGCGTGTCATTATTGCTCGATTATCTGTAACGCTTTATGGAGTTTGTGCAATTTCTTTTTGAAAAGCAATTCAGCTCAAAATTCTCGCCTAGTTTCGGTGTGTCTAAAGACAAGCGGCTGTTCTTTTCTTCCTTGATGGATGGCACCCGTTTAAAAAACACGAATTTGTCTTATAACTGTGGGGGGCGAACCCCAGCCGCACTGTAACGACCGCTTGGCCCTCCTGGCTGTGAGAATGGGGCGTTTGATGATGCTCTTCGTGACCTTCAGAAGAATCGAAACCTCTCTTGGGGCTCGTGGTAGAGATGGCAGATATACTTTCTGACCAGGAATCTCTGAGACGACGTTGTTGTGTTTGAGGCTAGTTGTACTTTTACATTTACTTCTAATGCTGGTCCTTTGTAATGCAAAGTATCCTGTTAATGATGTTAGTTTTCTTGGTCTAAGTTAGTTCTGATTTTTACCATTTACTCTCGACAAATGATATTATCTTTGGGGACCTTTGGACGTCATGCTGTCATGGAACCCAAAACCAGTCAATCTGTCTCCTCTCTCTCTCTCTCTCTCTCTCTCTCTCTCTCTCTCTCTCTCTCTCTCTCTCTCTCTCTCTCTCTCTCTATTCTAAGTTACCTCAACATCCAAAAACATTTTCCATATCACATTGTCCCTAGCATGCTACTAGTACCATCATACTTTCTAAGCATTTCAAAACGGCGTTCCATTCGTCAGCTACAGCTCTCACAGAACAGGAGACCGTTCATGCAGACCTCAGAACAAGAAGACAGGAGTCATTGTCTCCTAGAAGCCCTTATTCCAAGGCTATCTGGGTTTGTCGCAGCTTGCTAGGGAGATCCACTGGTTAGATGGCTGCTATTGTTGCCTCGAGAGCCTGGCTCTAAGGGGATGGTCTTCTCTCTCTTTCTTGAGGGACGCTTGGTGTCACCACAGGCGTCACTCGCATATTTTTGTGGTAGGCCTACGGTTGTCTTTGTATGCTAATGCTTCATTGGCTAGTCTGGATTAAAAAGAAAAGCATAGTGGTCTTTTTTCTTGGGGAAAAAGAGAGAGAGAGAGAGAGAGAGAGAGAGAGAGAGAGAGAGAGAGAGAGAGAGAGAGAGAGAGAGAGATGAATTCATTTGTTCAAGTCTTTTCTTCCTTTTTTTTAATCTCCCTGTTTTTAGGAGAGAGAGAGAGAGAGAGAGAGAGAGAGAGAGAGAGAGAGAAATGAATTAATTTGTTCAAGTCTTTTCTTCCTTTGATTTAATCTCCCTGCTTTTAGGAGAGAGAGAGAGAGAGAGAGAGAGAGAGAGAGAGAGAGAGAGAGAGAGATGAATTCATTTGTTCAAGTCTTTTCTTCCCTTTTTTAATCTCCCTGCTTTTAGGAGAGAGAAAGAGAGAGAGGAATTCATTTGTTCAAGGAGAGGAGAGAGAGAGAGAGAGAGAGAGAGAGAGAGAGAGAGAGAGAGAGTGACGAGAAGGAGACTTTTGAAATGACTTTTGAATGCACCAACAATTAGTTGTATGGTAAATACACTTCGATCAAAGAGGGAAGTTAAAATACCCAATTGAGTAATAAAAAAAATGGGTAATCATTTTCTTTTGCTTTCTCATTGCACTTCATGACGAATAATTAACCCTCGCTTTGATTACGTAGGTGTAGTAAAAGTCTAGAGGTTTTTGTTTTGTAACATTTTCTGTAATAAATGAGAAACTGCGCATGCCTATATATACATATATATATATATATATATATATATATATATATATATATATATATATATATATATATATATATATATATATATATATATATATATATATACTGAATACCATTTGATTTTTTTAATGAATTATGGCCATTTCAAATTCAATCACTTGAGCTTTATAAACTATGATGAATCATAACCTATTCACTTTAGGTCAAACTGTCTAAAGAAAGAAACACTAGAGAAAAATTTTAAAGAAAAAAAATTTAGTAAACAAAAATTTAGTAAACAAAAATTTTAAAGAAAAAAAATTTAGTAAACAAAAATTTAGTAAACAAAAATTTTAAAGAAAAAAAAATTAGTAAACAAAAATTTAGTAAACAAAAATTTTAAAGAAAAAAATTTAGTAAACAAAAATTTAGTAAACAAATCTTTTCAACTCCGACTCGCCTTAAGAACAGCACACGCCATGTTCAACTGCCGCAGTTTTACCTCTATTTCAAGGAGATGACCCAACGTCAAAAGTTGGTCCAAGACATGCAATCGCTGCTTCCAGTCTGCCTAGGGATCATGCTTGTCTCCCTGCTCGTCGCTGTGGCTGTGTGCATTTGCCGCAAAAAGCACAACGGAAAGACAACAACAACTGAGGTGAGATATATATATATATATATATATATATATATATATATATATATATATATATATATATATATATATATATATATATATATATATATATATATATATAGTGAGAGAGAGAGAGAGAGATAAAAATTAAAATATTTTTGTATTTAGGAGTGTACAGGATTGCTTCCAAATGTTTATTGTTAAGTATTAATCGTTGCTCGCCCAATTAAAATGGTTTTGATCCTGTAATTTTATACTAAATATAAACTGATATAAACATGAATAATGTAATGCCGGAATTTCTAATTAAAAAAATTTTGATCGAAGTGTGACATTAAGACAATTGCTTGTGAACTTCTTCTGGTCAGCTCAAAATCAAGTTATGACTTCAGAATTTATAATGAGTTATATTACCTCATAATTACCTTTTCTTATTTGTTGTACGTCGAGGGATTATTTCTAAAGAAATAAAGTGTTAGGAAAAGGTATATTACTAATCATTGAGGTTTAAAAAATTATTTTGTAAAGAAGCAGTTACTTTTTAAGCTACAAAACACCTCTTTTTTATCAATATTTTAAATAAATGAATGATCAGCCTGAGCAGAATGAAAAAGGAAAAGCTATTTTTTTATCTAATTTGGAAAACATAAAATAAAATATCATTAATCGGTTCAAGTTATGAAGTTATTGTTTAGAACAGTGGTTTTCAACCCTTTTGTGCCCATGGCCCAATTTTGGCATCCCTAAATACTCATAGCCCACTGCCCTTCAGAATTGTGTAATGATGATAACAGAATTATTGTAAAGCATTTTCAGAACATTATTAGTTTCACATTTTCATTTATGGAATTATTTTGCAGAACACTTTATTAGTTATACATTTTCATTTATGAAAGAAAGCACTGGGCTGCATTTACTGTAAATGTTTTTTTCATTTTTTAAATGCTATTTTGAAGATGTCTGTGGCATGGCCCCCCCTCAGAACTGCCCATGGCCCACAGGTTGAAAACCACTGGTTTAGAATATAAGGCTATAAATCAATATTTATTATTCATTTTGTAGGACTTTTATATATTGTTCTTAAATATTTTATAGTGGAAATTTTCTCATTTTTTTAAATTTTCTCAGAATATATAAAGGTAACTGCCTGGGTTAAAAAAAATTATTTCAGAAAATCAATGATCAGTATCCATTTCTCTAACAATTTTATATATTGTTAAAAAATAGTTGAAAGTTTAAACAAATTTATCTTCATTTTCTTAGGCCTAAGTTGTACATCTTTCAGTTATTTAAAAGCAATGAAATTTATAATCTCCATTTCTCTTTCCCAGGCCTGTATTGCCACGAAGTTTGCTGGGCCCTTGCCCATCCCTGGTCAAATTGAGGTGCATGGACGCATCTAAAAGACCCAAGAAGAATCTTTATACAGTATACAGCATGGAGTATACAGTATACGTGGCATCCAAAGCTACAACGGGGTGTACAATGGTGGTGGGCTAAAATATTTATCAAATGACTTTTTTTTTTCTGAGAAATTACAATGCACTGTAACTAAACGTGTTTGTACCCATCCGTAGGTTTTTCATTGTTTTTCTGATGTGTATGCAAGCAATCAAAACTGTCATTTTGTAGTTATTCAGCATATACACGTTACAGAATACAGTCTCTTGTAATTTCAACAATCAGGCACACATAACAGAGCAGAAAATAAAAAAAAAAAAAAATACAATGAAAGGGTTCAGATTTCCTGTCAGTTTTTTTTAATTGTGTCATTAAATAAAATAAGATACAGATAAAGTTGGCAGGAATATTGTTTACCATATTATCAAAATCACATTCAAGAATGATAGCCCATTTAAGTAATACAGAAGAGAATAATGTTTCTTTCCATTAGAGAAGTGTCTGGTGTAATGCCAGCACGGGCTCTTGCCCTTCCATATCAAAACCTAACTGGAAATTGCACTGTAATGCTACGAAGACAACCACTGTTTGATCAATTTATCAGTATTTTTTGTAGTTGCAGAATAAAAACAAATCAAGGACATTTATTTCATTCTTATTTGTACCCTGCATGAATATTTTATAGATACACACACATACATATATATATATATATATATATATATATATATATATATACATATATATATATATATATATATATATATATATATATATATATATATATATATATATATATATATAATACAATATATAAATATAAAAAAACAATATAGATTTTATATATTACAGTAGTCTAGAACTGTCTCTTGAAACAGTGATTATTAAGACTTTATGGGTTGAGGGAATTTAAAAGAACTTGTCGCTCAAGCTTGTAATTTTTTTTTTTTACTCTCCTTCTAATAAAGGTATATCTCACAGCAGTTGACTGACGAAGAGATATGACCTACGTCGTTTCCTGTATAGGCCTACATAGTATTGTTAGCTTTTCAAGGGAACTGGGTTAGCCTGAGGATCGATCGCGCGTTCCTCATTTTAAAGGCATGGACGTTACTAATTGTACCGCGAAGACGAGAGAGTACCCGTCATCTAAGATGCCACAATGGAAGCTGTCAGTAGAAAGGAGCCGTTGCAAAACTTAATCCCTGCTGCTACTACTACTGCTACTACTACCATTAAAACAACAAGCAGTTAAAATGAGAAAATACTACTATTATTACCACTAATAACATAAATCAAGGTTTAACAGCCAATACAAGAATTGGAAGAGTTGAAAGAGAAACCCACAAGATTCCTGTGTATAACTTTTTTACTTGTAAATATTTACATATTACTTGAATCTTGTGGGTTTCTCTTTCCATCTTCAGAAGAAAACTGGAAAGAGGTTTTGTTTGGTAATTGGAAAAGTGTAAAACTTCATTTCACTCTGTTCTTAATCTAGGTCTTGTCCGTGATGGCAGGTTGTGTGTCTATGAATATTATCGTTCTTTTGTCAGAAAGAATGTCTGTAGCACCTTCTAAGAGTTAGCCAGTGGTGAGCTTAGTCACTATACTGAATGAAGACCTGAAAAAGACAATTAGATAAGTAATATATAATGTAGAAAAATAAGTGATAAGTACTGATGAAGAAAGAAAACATACAATAATTGATTTATTAATGATAAATAAATGAGTGCAAACATCACACAAGAGGAACATGAGAAATGAAGAACAAGTTAAAAAAATAAATCTACCATACAACCAGATGAAAGATCTAAAACACTTGTCCAAATGTCAGGAGTAATGAAAGAAAAATAAGGGTGAATATATCGTTTTGCTTCGTAAGAAAGTCATATAACTAAAGCGAAATAATGTTTCTTAAACCTTGGAAATGCAGCATAAATCCCAAGAAGAGTGGTAACTGGGAATATATACAGAAAACAAATACCCTGACAGTCTTGTTAAAGGGGTTTGATAAAGCATCAGTTGTTAGCAGCCACGATTTTAATGGTTAGTTCCACTGGGAGATATGTTGGAACGCGGCCACGGAGAATATAGCACTTGGAGCTTTTGCTCATAACAAGAACATCGACATAAGGCCAAAATCGACAGTAAAACGATGCAGATGAAAATAAAAAGCAAATAACAACGTGCTTACACCTTCACACACACAGAACTGAGAAAATAAACATTAGAACTCGACAACTATTCTTGGTTTCAACGATGTTACAGAACTGCATTTAATTTTTTTTTAAAGTAAGGGAAAAACGCATGAAGATTCATAAAACTTTTACAAACCTTGCAGCAGATGCTTTTCAGTCACATAAAAAAAGCTAGAACTTTATAAGTTTTCAAAGAATATTTTCCAATTCTATTAAAATATTCTTGAAGTTTTTAGTCGCATAAGTTTTCCATAGAATATTTTAGAATTCTATAAGTCATACTTGAATTTTTCGTCATTTTCGTCCTGATCTTGCAGATTCTTGTAACATCTTGGTCACTTTGTACAACTTGGTGAAAGAAAAATAAAACTTTATTTTGGACCTTAATTATAATTTAAATTCAAAAGGAATTCATACGGAAGTCGAGAACTTGAAATGAACTATACGCTGCATCCATAAAGGTATTTCTGGATCTCAGTATATACAATGACAGTGTATGTGTGGTAAAAAGCCTTACAATGCTTGATATTCATCACTATTATCCAATGCATACATAAATGAACATTTCTGTGGATCCCTTCCCATACATATATTTTTTTCAATATTTCGTATACATGAAATCCCAAATCTAGATTTAATATTTCGTTTACATGAAATCCCAAACCTAGAGGAAGTGACAGATTTTTTTTCTTTTAATATTTCGTATACATGAAATCCCAAATCTGGAGGGAGTGACAGGTCTCTCTGTAGGCAATGTTATGTCCGATAGCATTTAACTAAAATCAGTTAACACGAGTGAGTTACGTTAACTTACCCTGGAATTTGATTTGAGATATAAATCCTGTATTTTTTCTGACTGTCCTTGAATACCTACCTTCCCCCGCCTCTCTCTCTCTCTCTCTCTCTCTCTCTCTCTCTCTCTCTCTCTCTCTCTCTCTCTCTCTCTCTCTCTCTCGTATACAAGTGCTGGGATAAGGAATCTTCCATCAGCTAAAATTAAGAGCTTCAGCCAAGCTGTTATAAAAAGTAAAAATCCAGAATCATACATTATCTCAATAGATATTTACATAGAATTAATCTACTGGCTGATTGACATTCTGAATCATTTATCAATTGGCAGATATAGTGTTTATGTCGTACAATCTGGCACCCCTTCCTTTGTACACAAAATAAATTGAAATGAAATGAATATTAAACGAAGGAAACTGATATTTCCCTCAACTCAAGAAAGGTCTCGGATATTGGAGAGAGAAAAATCATACATCAAAAAAGGGTTTTCATTGAATCTAGACTTTCCAGATTGTTTTGCATACAAATGAAGAACTGAGATATCTAGGCCAAAGATGGAACCAATATCTAGACTCTGCCCCGTCAAACACCAACAGATTCCAGAACTTCTGAACAATGCAACGAGACAATAAGAAAAAAAAGGGGGTGAACAAAAGAGGTAATAATAATAATAAGCAGAAGTAAAATTACGTAAGGTGACTGTGAATCTTAACTATCTGCTGTGTGAACTAGCTTGAAAACTTTCCAATAATAATAATAGTAAATGTTTCTTTTTTTTGCACGACCAGACGAAACATAGTTTGTCTTCCCAACAACAGAAATAAATCTGAAATCACCTTAAAAATTTATGTCCATCGACCTACTTCTAAAGTAGCTAACCAATAATAATAATAATAATAATAATAATAATAATAATAATAATAATAATAATAATAATAATAATAATAATAATAATAATAATAATAATAATAATAATGAAGGTTTCTTATGTACAGCAACAGAAGAAATATAGCTTATTTTCCCCACTACAGAAAACACCTAAAATCATATTAAAAAGTGAGGCCAATCGACATACTTCTGAAGAAGCCAAACCAGTGGTTTCGAAAATAGTTAAGCCTTTCTCTCCAAAAACCAAAAGTCACAACAGAACTTGTAGGCCTATGATGCATTGTTCATTTTATCTCTAACTTTTGTGCTGTCACGAAGAGCCCCCCCTCAAAAATATCAGAGGCCATCGGACAATCGTTGTCCGAAGGACATGGTGAGGCGTCTCGTCTCTTCAGGATCTAGGGTTCTGAAAGCCAGGTGCTGGACGGACCTATGTTCTTAGCATGAAGGTCGAACGACGGACGTAGTATCTGGAAGTTTCTAAGAGGTCTCCCTCTTCTCTGGCCATAGATACTGTTCATGAAGGCATTCGATATATTTATCGAGTATACTGGTGAGCACAGGCAATATATATGAAGCTCTGAAGTAATAATAATAATAATAATAATAATAATAATAATAATAATAATAATAATAATAATAATAATAATAATAATAACCCCAAGAACGTTACAGATGAGAAATACCAACATAAAGATATAAGTACTAGAACTTACAGTTGTGACAGAACACCCTCCACTTCGACATAATTTTGCTGAAGTTTTAGTCATTTTCGTCCAGATTTTGCAGATCCTTTTAATATGCCTTGTTCACCTCGTACAACTTGATTGAAAAACAATCAATCATTGGAGCAAGCTGTAGAATCCTGGTATTATTCAAGGGTGCACAGTATATCAGAGAAAACAAGAAAATTCGCTTACCAAATATTACCAATCAACGTGTAGATAAAAGTTTTGAAATGCCGCAGCTAAAAATATAAAGTTTGATTAAGTTTCACATCATTATAGGAAAGACCAAATTTCTGGTGAGTGACGGTAGCCTGTAGATTGTAAGTCAGGTTCGGTCACAGATAAGGAGAGCTAATTAAGTCGAGATTAAAAATGTTAGTTTTTTCATGTACCAGACTTTGATTGGAGAAGCGGAGTCTGTATTTTTTTCTGGCTCGATCCCTCCCTCCTTCCCGCCCCCATCTCTCTCTCTCTCTCTTTCTCTCTCTCTCTCTCTCTCCCCCCTGATCTACGAAGTCTGCATTTTTTCTGGCCTCTCCCTCCCTCCCTCCTCTCTCTCTCTCTCTCTCTCTCTCTCTCTCTCTCTCTCTCTCTCTCTCTCTCTCTCTCTCTCTACTGAGCTACATAAACGGATATTTAAATAAAGCCCAGAAAAGAAAATACGAAAAAAAGCAAAAGAAAGAACTCGGACAACATAACAGAATCAAAGTCTGTTCATTTTTCTCATATACTGCGACATCTACGCATAAAAAAAATACAGTACAAGGAACTAATTTTAAAATGATTTAATATCAAGGAATTAACTGATTTACTGCACTTGAAACGAAAACAGATTAAATAAATATCAAATAAATGTTTCGTGTGGACAGAGATGAAACTCAGATATTGGAAGAAAAATATCAAACTCCAAGAAAACGCAATATTTAACCTAAAACATTTGAAATTGTTTAGCATGCAAACGAAGATCCAGCTGATATATGCAGGACGAACGTTGGGCCAATATCAAGATTCCGCCAGGTCGGAAACTACAAACTTCTGCAGACTTTCACTGAAGCAACTGATGAAGAACGAGACACATAAAAATATACTAATATATATATATATATATATATATATATATATATATATATATATATATATATATATATATATATATATATATATATAGTATGTATATATATAAGTATATATATATAT
Organism: Macrobrachium rosenbergii; assembly: GCF_040412425.1. Lineage (NCBI taxonomy): Eukaryota > Metazoa > Arthropoda > Malacostraca > Decapoda > Palaemonidae > Macrobrachium > Macrobrachium rosenbergii. Next base: position 36,462,750 of record NC_089761.1, on the reverse strand, counting down.
ATAAGTACACATACTCACACATACATAAATACATACATACATATTTGTGTGTTTCCGTTTGAGTGTGTGTATGCATTATTTATTTATATATAAAATACATACTTTCTTAACAACGGCCTTTCATTCTTTATCGATTCATTTACAAGAATGGGATGAATGAATAAAACTTTACTGTCCCAGCTACAGAATATATCTGAACCCCATGGCGCGGTTTCTCACTAATTTCACCCCCAAAAATTTCAATCAATAGGTGAGGTATTTCTCCCCAGAAGCGAAAGGTCACAAAGGCATCTTGAAAATCCATTGTTTATCTCCTTTACTAATGTTCTCCTGCCTGTGGTAGTTCCTCAAATAAATCAGACGGCCACTGGGTACGTTCGTTGTTTGCTGAAATGAAATGACTCACTTCTGAGATCATTATATAGCGGTGCATACAACTCCATTTATAAAATTTATTTTTGCTGTATTTGAAATCTTTTCTTTTACAGATATTCCTGTTATTTTTGAGAAAGATCTCATTTGGGAGAAAAACTCAGTATCACGAGAGTTCATAAATTATCTAAAGGGTCCACAATAATATAACTGTTAAAGGTCCGAGTGGAATTTTATAACACTTTCGAACCCTTCACTGGGTTCAGCTTCTGTCAAAGATGAACCCACAACAGGGTTCGAAAGCTTTTATAAAATTCTATTCTAGTCTTTAACAATTATATTTTTGTGGACCCTTTAGAACAAAGATCTTACTTTCCTGACCACGATGGAAATTGGGGCTGATATTTGTATAAGGTGCACTTATATAAAACGAATGAACTTTATATCTCTACAAATGGCTATAAAGCATGTTTATAGGCAGACAATGTTTACAGTTCGCTAAATCTATTTAATCTTGTAATTCATATGCAACCTTGTTCAGGAAAATTAGATACACGATCCCCCCATCCTTTTTAACATGAAATACTTAAGCAGAAGTCTACTTCC